>NC_081409.1:853594645-853894645 GCF_030272615.1 Cryptomeria japonica | reverse complement strand
GTTTAGGGTTTATGCTACCGACCTGTCTATTTCCTATAAGGTCAATGTTGTGTTTCTTTCTAAAGTTGTTGGAAAAAGTTGTGTGTGTGTATCCAAGTGAAGAGATACGTGATTCTTGCCAGACTAGGGGAAATAAGTGATACCTGTAGAGTGTAGGTGCAGAAGGTGAAGAGGAGCTAAAGCAGATCTGCATTGGCATTGAGTGCTATTACCAGATCATTGTAATACCTGTTGATCTCTAACCACTTCAACAGTTGGGAAATACCTTAACCAGGTAGCTTTAACCGGCTTACAGTAAATCCTTTGACAGGGTGACTCAAAACCATTGATTTCTTGAAATCCTCTAACAAGGTAACCTTTAATAGGGTTTATCCCTTAACCGGTTATTCTAGCCATCCCTTAACTGGGTGATCCCTAATAGGATCAGTTCCTAACATAACCTATTGTATCACTCTTTAATCGAACAAGGCTCCTAACAGAGCAGACTTCTAAAGAGTTCAAAACAGCTTGTGGGTATTTATCCCCATCGTGGTTTTTCCCAGTTGGGTTTCCACGTGAAAAATCTGTGTGTCATGTGTGGTGTTTTTCATGTGCTGGTTCAGTGTCTTATGTCTGATGGTAAAACATGTTGAACTAGCTGTTATTGTGTTTTTGGTGATAGATTACCTATTCATGCACTAGGATGAAATGGAAATGAAGTATTAGATTGTATGAAAAGATAAGTGTTAACCGGTTTATGCATGTCTCAGTTATTCTGGGTTTAGTCAGTTGTACTCTGTTTAAGACCGGTGTTACTGTTTGTTTACCAAAGCATAGTGTCTGTTGACAAACCGATTTTAAGAATGTGTTTTTGCCTGTAGTAATTCACCCCCCCTCTCAATACCGGTTTGGTACTATCCGTTCATCATTGAGATATCAGTGGTGGCCATTGGAAGGAAAGGCAAAGAAAGTGACCACAATGTCAAATGAAGAGTGAGACATTTTAGATAGAAAGGCACTGGGATCCATTCGATTGTTTCTTGCACCATCTGTAGCTTTCAATATAATAGAAGCAAAAATGGTTGTAGATTTGATGACGACACTGGCTAAGTTGTATGAGAAACCCTCAGCTTCAAATAAGGTATTTCTTATGAAGCATTTGTTTAATTTGAAAATGAGTGAGGGAGGATTTATAGTAGAGCACTTAAATGAATTTAATACAATTACCAGTCAATTGTCTTCGATAAAAATTACTTTTGCAGAAGAGGTTAGGGCTCTCTAGAGGAAAGAAAGATTGTTGGTACTACTAAAAGCCTGGTCATCTAAAGAAAGAATGTTGGTCTCGGAAAAACAAAGAAGGAGATAAAAAAATGAAAATGATAGTAAGGAAGATAATATTGCAAGTAATACTTTACAAGATTCTTTAATCTTATGTTTGGATAATGTTAATGATTCCTGGGTAATAGATTTTGGGGCTTCATTTCATGCCACACCCCATAGAAAATATTTTCTAGATTATATTCAAGGTGATTTTGGATAGGTATATTTGGGTGATGATGAGACCTGCCAAATTATTGGAAAAGGAAAGATAAAGATCAAGTTGCAGAATGAAAATGATTGGTTTCTGCAGGAGGTAAGACATGTTCCTAATTTAAGAAGAAATTTAATTTCTGCAGGGCAACTAGGTAGTGAAGGTTGCATAGTTACCTTCTCAGATAGTATTTGGAAGGTCACTAAAGGATCATTAGTAGTAGCTAAAGGTGCGATGGTAGGCACATTATATCTGTGTACTTTCAACACTTACTCTACCCTAGCTGCTACAAATAAAGTTACTGCAGGGACAAAAATAATAGATGTTGCAAGAACAGATTCGATAATGTGGCACCATAGGCTTGGGCAAATGAGTGAAAAAGGGATGAAAATTCTTCACTCCAAAAATCTATTTCTAGGAGTAAAGAAGATTGATTTAGAGTTCTGTGAAAATTGTGTATATGGTAAACAGAAAAGAGTTAGATTTCTGAAGGTTGGGAAAGAGAAGAAGAGTGAGAAGTTAAAGCTTGTGCATTCAAATGTATGGGGACCAGCTCAAGTATCATCTCTTGGTGGCTCTTGTTATTATTTTATTTTTATTGATGACTCAACTAGAAAAACATGGGTATGTTTCCTAAAACAAAAATCAGATGTTTTCGAAACTTTTAAGAAATGGAAAACTTTGGTTGAGAATGAGATAGGGAAAAAGTTGAAGTGTCTCAGATCGGATAATGGAGGTGAGTATTGCAGCCAAGCATTTAAATATTACTACTCCTTAAATGGGATTCAAAAGTAGAAAATAGTTTGAGGAACTCTACAGGAAAATGGTGTGTCAGAGAGAACGAATAGGACTATCATGGAATGCGCGAGAAGCATGAGATTGCATGTTGGATTGCCCTTACATTTTTGGGCAGATGTTGTACATATTGTTGTCTATTTGATAAATAGAGGACCTTCAACCCCTTTGGATGGTGGTATTCTAGAGGAGGCATGGACTGGTAAAAAGGTAAATTATTCTTTTTTGAAAACCTTTGGTTGTGAAGCTTTTGTCCATGTTGATAAAGAAAACAAAACCAAGCTTGATGCTAAATCTCAAAAATGTACCTTCATTGGATATGGGATAGATGAATATGGCTATTGGTTATGGGATTTTGAACATAAGAAAATAATTAGAATTAGAGATGTTATATTTAATGAGAAGGTTATGTATAAAGAACAGATGCAGGAAAAGAAGCATGAACAAGACAAACAAGAATATGTGGTGTTGGATGAGATTCCTGAAAAATGAAATGCCACATGTTCCTGATGCTCATCAACAGCAGATTGTCCCACAAACTCTTGCAAGTGTTAGACATTATACAAGGTCAAGTAGACCCCATGAAATATTTTCTCCTTCTTTCTATTCTATTTTATTAACTGGTTCTGGTGAACCAGAAGAATATGAAGAAGCAATGCAGGTGGATGTCAAACAACAGTGGGAGCTAGGCATGAAAGAGGAGATGGACTCCTTGACAAAAAATAAGACTTGGGACTTAGTCCCTTTACCTGCAGAGAAAAGATCTTTGCCTAACAAATGGGTTTATAGGCTGAAGGAGGAGGAAGGAGGTCAGAAAAGATATAAGGGTAGACTTGTGGTAGAAGGTTTTGCATAGGAAAAGGGTATAGATTATGATGAAATATTTTCTCCAGTTGTAAAAATGACTTCAATTAGAACTGTTCTTAGTCTTGTGGCTGCATATGATTTACATCTTGAACAATTAGAAGTCAAAACAAATTTTCTCCATGGAGATTTGGAGGAGGAAATTTGAATGTTACAACCACAGGGATATAAGGTCAAAGGTAAGGAGAACTTGGTGTGCAAGTTGAAGAAAAGTTTGTATGGCCTAAAGCAAGCACCCCGACAATGGTATTTAAAATTTGATAGTTTTGTGGCTGAACATGGTTATCATAGATGTCATTTTGATCATTGTGTATATTTTAAGAGATTGGATAATGACAGTTATATTATCCTGTTGCTTTATGTTGATGGCATGCTTGTTGTTGGTTCTAACATGCAACATATAAATGATCTTAAATAGAAATTAGTTAGGTCATTTTCTATGAAGGATTTGGGTACAGCTTAGCAAATTCTCAGTATGAGGATCACACGGGATAGGAAAAATAGAACCTTGAATTTATCCCAAAGTGAGTGTATAAAGAAGGTGTCAAAAATATTTAACATGTAGGATGCAAAAGCAGTTAGTACACCTTTGGCTAGTCATTTCAAATTGACTAAGGAGATGTGCCCAAAGGCACAAGAAGAGGTAAATAAAATGTCTAACATCCTGTATTCATCAGGTGTTGGCAGTCTAATGTATGCAATGGTATGCACAAGGCTAGATATTGCACATGTAGTAGGAGTTGTGAGTAGGTTTATGAGTAATCCGGGTATGGAACATTGGAATGTTGTGAAATGGATTCTTTGGTATTTGAAAGGAACTACTAGGAAGGCATTATGTTTCAAAGGATCTAATGTTTCTCTGAGTGGATTTGTTGACTTTGATTTGGCAGGTGATATTGATTCACAAAGGAGTACTACAGGGTATGTTTTTACTATAGGGGAAACTGCAGTCAATTGGAATTCTAGGCTGCAAAAGGTTGTTGCACTTTCAACCACTGAAGCTGAGTATGTTGCTGCTATAGAAGCCAGCAAGGATATGATTTGGTTACAATGTTTTTTGGAGGAATTAGGTCAGACACAGGAGGATCACCCATTGTATATTGATAGCTAGAGTGCCATTCATCTTGCAAAAAACTCTACTTTTCATTCAAGGACAAAGCACATTCAGCTCAGGTACCACTTCATCTAGACTGTTTTGGAGGAGGGCCAGTTATGGCTTGAGAAGATTCACACAAGTGAGAATCCTACCGATATGTTCACGAAGGTAGTTCCACAAGAGAAGCTGATTTTTTCATCAATTTTTATTGGTCTTCTTGATTGATAATTGTGGAATTTATACCAGTTGAGTCCTAGTGTTTTATCCAGCAGATGCTACAAGTACAGTAGTGTCATCTAGTATCAGTCTCCAAGTGGGATATTATTTGGTGTGGAGCTTGATCAGTCTCCAAGTGGGAGATTGTTGATATGTGGTGATTGATCAGCAAAGTACTGTACACTCAGCATGTATCCTCGTTCCCAAGAATTTTTTTTGGATGTTTTTGTTGAGAAAACTGACATTGTAATAAAACCCTAAAAACACTGACTTTGTTTGTTACCCTAAAAACACATGTTATAATTGGTTGGGATGCTTAAGGCATTGTAAGGTTGATGTATTGTTTTTGCTGGATAATAAGAAAGATTAGATGGCTATGTATGGTGGATGTAACCCATTTTGGGTGAACCACGTTAAAACTTTGTGTTATCTGTGTCCTGTTTTATTCCTTTATCTTTTGTATTTAAATCTGCATATAATTGCAAGTTCATATTTGATTCAGATCTCTAGAAACCCTAATAGTTTTCTCATACAAGTTTTTTCTTGTTTGTGGTAACTCATATGGAAACCAACAAGTATTTTTGAAGGTCTAAAGAGAAATGTTTTATTTCCATTTTTGTAAATTTGGATTCTTTAACATGTCTATCACATTCTATTGGTAAATGCGCACTCTAATGAAAAATTGTAGGTTATTAAAGGTATTGTCATTGATGGCAACCTTACAATCATATGATACCAGCAGACATCGACACCCATAGACTCTACACCGACATACATTCACCGGCACTGAAAAGATTGATTATCGACACCTTGGCTGATAGGATTTTATTTATTGCAAAATGCATTTAATTATAATATCTTTTTGAAAGCCGACAAGGCATATTGTAATAAGGCTTACATATAAGTATGAGATCTTGTAGAAAATTTAGAATAGGATATGTGATGGATATTATGTGCAAATATTCAGGCAGATTGTAAAGTAAGGTTTATGATTATTGCAAAGCTTAAAACGGTATTAGATCTAGCATAGTAGATGCCCTTTTGTAGCAGTACATCATCTTAGATTTCTCTAATCCAATTTTGTAAGTTAGTGTGACTTATTTTGTATTTGAGCAGTGAGGTCTAGGCAGTTGGCCTTCCCACATGTGCAGGCCCCCATTTTGCAAGTAATATTCACTTATTGTTTAGTGAGCGGATATTGTGGGTCACAAATCCCACCAAGGTTTTTCCCACACCGGGTTTTCTTGCCAAAATTAATGTGTTATGGTGTGCATTCAATGTTGTGTTTATTTCTCTTATTTGCTGCATTAATTTTAGTTTATTGGCACATAGTTTTGGAATGCTTTTCACTTAATAAGTCAAGAAAATCCATTAACTGATTAGATACTGATTCACTCCCCCCTCTCAGTATCTTTGGGAATCCTAACAATTAGTATCAAAGCTTGTTCCTCTACTTTCAAAATCCTAACAACTTGAGGAAGATTCTAACACCGGTAGAGATGGAAAACTTGAGAAAGGAATTGGAAACAAATCTTTCAGACTATGATGCAGAAAAGTTGAAGAATATGAAACTTGAAGATGATCTGAAGGCTACATAGGAAATCATTCAAGGACTTCAAGAAAATATCACTATTGCAAGGAACAAGAGAAGAGAACTTTATGAAAGTATGCAGAGTAATGACGATGAGAAAGAAACCCTTAATGACCTTGTGAACAAACTGAGACAAGAAACCAGTACAATGAAGAATGAGATGTAAGATAAGAATATGAGGTTTTGTAAAGACATTAAAGATAGAAAGAAGAATGAAGATGACTTGGATAGAAGACTCAATGATGATAGAAATGAAAACATAAGACTCAGTCATGAAAATGATATATTGTAGACAGATTTGATGCATATACAAAATGACAGAACAACACTCATGAGACAGAAAGGGATCTTGGAAAATAAACTGACTCCTACAAATCAACACAAAGATAAATTTAAGAAAAACTCAGAGGAACTTCATGTCATGCTCAAGAATCATAAACCTAATGGAGATACAAATGGCCTTGGCTTTGAAGTTGATGAAAGCTCTAGTACTGCAAATAATCATGATCATGGCAAACCAGTAAGACAACCTAGTACTGACAAATTCAATGGGAAATTCTTTAACTATAATAAATATGGTCATAGAGAAAATCAGTGTAGATCTAGAAACTATCAGAACAATAATGCACCCACCGGTCATTGTTCTAAATGCAACAAAGTTGGTCATAACTCAGAAAATTGTAGAATTAATGTAAGATGTTATGTTTGTGGAAGATTTGGAAACTTATCTAATCAATGCAGAACACATACCGACATAGGATATGGAAAAGGAATTCAAAAAAACAATTTGACTTGTTATGCTTGTAACAAGATTGGAAATATTGCAAAATTTTGTAGAAGGCATCACCGACAAACAATAAAGGACCCAACTTGAAAGGAAAAGAGAAAGTTGATGAAGTAAACCAAGAATTTCTAAAATAATGGACTAGGAGGTTGGATTAGAATGTTAGTGAAGCTATTCCCTCACCGGTAGAATAGTGTAACACTCCACCAGTAGGAGATTCTTCATCTAATTAAAGAAAACCATTTGGGGGTATGGAAACAAATTAAAAAATATGCTAATTTACCCTTGGTTGATGTTGAGAAACTCGATTACTTGTTTACTGGCAGATGAATTAAGTTTGACCTAACTGGTAGGCATTAAATGTGGTAGTTGAAGGAAATAACATTATAAAACAAATGTTTTGGCTCTTTTTCACTCATCGAGCATTCCAATCTCCAGTGAGCGCGAAAATCTCAAGCAAAGGCATCCACATCAAAAAATAAAGAAAATCATCCTAAAGGAAGATTAAGGTATTTATAACAATGACTTCTTCCTCTGCACCTGAATTTATTGCAAACCCTACTGTGATTGAAGTTATCAAGCACCCTAGATCTGTGTTCAAACTTATTCCCAAAATTGCGAATAAAGATGATACCCTAGGAGAATTGTCAAAAATACCTAAGGGAGTAGTTTATGTTGAGGACCCTAGAATCTATATACATTTTCATATTGAAGAACTAGGAGATGATGAAATTAAGAACATGTACAGGACTGTAATTTGTGATGAAAATGGAAATGTTAAACTAGAACACAAGATTGTGGAAACCCTAGGTTTTGTGGACATTCTCAATATCCCTGATTTTCCTAAGGATGTGATAAGAATTGTGCTAAGCAGAGTACATGGGGAGTTCTTTTGGTTAGATTCAATCCATAAGATTACCAAAGAGGCAGTTAGGGTAGTAACAGGCTTACCCTCCACTGGTAGCAGGCCTAATAAAACTAAAAAGGTTCCAAATGACATTGTGATGACCCTAACCAGTGCAACATTTGATAAGAGATCCCTAAGAGTCAACGATGTAAAGGACATCAATGTTAGATTCATCAGCATGATTCTTGGTTATAAGGCTACACATGCAAATATACTAAACTTAGTTTCCAGCTTATATATCAAGAATGTGTATGATATGGTGAATAACAATGCAAGAATTGATGTATGTGAATGGATAAAAGATGAAGTGATAGATAATTTGAAGAAAATCAAAGGTGATAAGAAATAAACTTTCAGATTTGGCAACCTACTTGTATGTTTAATGCTATATATTACTAAGGAAGTACCCCGTATTGGTAGGAAAGACTTTGGTTTTGATATACCGGTAGAAAAACAACTCCTAGACCTACTGAATAACATGGGAGATGATAGGGAGAAAAATATAAAAGAACATTTTCAAGCACTGAAAGCTAGGATGAAGACAAGAATAAGGCTATCTCAATCCGTAGTTGATAAGTATCAAAAGGAGATATGCTTTGTGATCAAGAAAGATGAAATTTGGATGGAGGCAGTTGTCCCTAGGACTATTTGGGTCACTGAAATGGGATATGAGGTAGATAAGAACATAATTGAGACTTATGCAAAAGCCCTCCTTGAAGCACCTAAAGAACCAACAGAGAAATTTTTTGGCAATGCGGAGACCATAGAAAGCAAAATCCAATTTGAGAAAAGAATTAAGAAAACTGAATAGATAGTGAGGAAAGGTACAAGATAGGAAAAAGTAATAAAAGAGGATGTATTAAACAAAACTAGTATTATGGAGAGTGAGTTGGAAGAACTAAAACCGGAAGCACATCTTTCACTAGTTGCAACTTCTTCTGACAGTGATATACCGACTGAGTTTAAAAGGGTAGAAAGAAAAAGAAAACCCTCACCAATACCCTCACCTACACCGAGAAGGACAAGATAGAAGCAACAGGCAGGTAGGCCTCCGGCTAATAAGTTGACACCAAAGAAAAGAAAAGAAAAATTGATTATTCCACTTTTGCACAAACTTTTGAATGAAATAACTGAGGAAGGGAAAATTACCAACATCAGCAAATTGTACAAAATATTCAATGATGATGAAAAAGAAAGCATAGAAAATAGTGCAATCCTAAACTTAGATATCTATAAGAAATTTATGCTGGAGATTGTAGATGACATACCCAATGACTTGCATAGGAGATTAGAAGCTAGAAGGGTAGCTATTGTGGAATTAGACAAAAAGATAAAAATAGAGAAACTACTTGCAGTTCACCCAGTGAACTCCATAGCAGAGATATATGAGCTTATCAGTGAGGCCAACTGGATAGTATTTTCAACCAGTCACCGACATGTTGCATTAATGGCAGACAAAGTAAATGAAATATCAGAAGAAATTGTAGATCAATGGGACATATTCTTTGTTGAAAAGGAGAAACAAGAAAAGCTTAAGAGACCAAATACTTTCAAAGTCTATCAAAAGGAAAAAGATAAGGATAAGGGGAAAGGTAAGGTAGGTGGACCTCCAAGTCTAAAGATAATTAATAACTTAGCCCCACCTTCTTCAGATACTCCACTAATACAAACTATTGACCCACAACCAGAAACAGAGTATGGAAACACCACAAGAGGACACTAATCCTAATTCTGAAGTGCAATACACAATGAACATTGACACACATGAAGTCAATATTGTGGTAGATATGGAAACAACTGACAAGAGAGATGTGGCAATAGAGAAACCGAAAGGTAATATTGTAGTTGGAAACATTGAGATTGGGGCAGAGCAACAATCTGAAAAATCAAATGAACCCCTGGACACAAGAAAGGCAGATACCACAGGTATGCATACTGATGCATCTACTAAGCCACCGACAACTACTCAAACTAAAAAACTATTGAGTCATTGATAGTAGATAGTATAGAGGTAAACAAAGAAAAACCGACAGTGGACACCACAGTAAAATCATCAGAGGCTCCAACCAAGACATCATCAGTAGAGAAAATAGAGAAACCAACAGAGACAAATACTGAGTGATGCTCTACAAAATACACAATGTTTACACTAGAACTTGTGGTTGTATAACACACAAAAACATAAGAAAACGAAGATCAAAATCATTGTTATTCAACCAAAAATTAATCTAAGAAGGCATATCAAAAGAGATACTAAGAACATGCTAACGTATTTAACTATAGAAACAAATACAACAAGGCATCTCCAAATGTCTTTTAACATACCCTTAGCTCCTTCTCCTTCATTTCTCTCTTCTCCAAGTTCCAAATTAATGTAGCTCTCAACAACTTTTTGCACTATGGATTCTTATGGAGATTTAAGATTGTAGATGATTAATCTAAATGTTATGCAAGTATGAATAGGCTAGAAATGAGATTATTATCTAATCTAGTGTTGATTTTAGTCCAAAAGAGTAAATGTAAATGCAAATTCTAAATGCTCTATAAAATTCACTATAGATTAAATGCATACAAGTTTTCAGGATTATGCCTAAGAATGCTAAATGCTTGAGGATTTGAAAATGAGGAATGTGAGCTCTATTTATAGGAAAAATGGAGCAATGGATGGTTGAGATTGAATAATCTTAACAAGGGTCAGGATTGAATGATATTCAATCCATGTGAGGGCTTTCAACCCAATCCCAAGATGACAAGTGTCAACATGAGAGGGGTTGAGAGGAGAGGGAATAAGCATTAAATTCTTGACATAACCTGAGAGTTAACTTGGGAGTTAAGGTCAAGGTTGGGTTGAATGAGTAAATTCTTTATTCAAAGAATACAGCTTTTATCCAATGGATAAATTCTTGTGCAAAGGTAAAAGGGATAACCATGGTCAAAACAATAAATGCTTGAGGAGACACATGAGTCACATGAGGGTTGAGTTAGAGTTAACCATAAACGGTCATGTAAGAGCCATTAGTGGTTTGGAAGACTTTAGGGGTTAGCTTGTTGAACACATAAAGCATTAAATGCTTTTCATAGACTTTGAAGTCTTTGAGAAGTGACTTCAAGTTGCTTAGAATTATGACAATAATTAAGGGATGGATTAGGCTAATAAGGAAGGGTTTAGAAGAATCTAGAAGGGGGATAGGATTGCAAGTGGGTTTGGTGGGTGAGGGAAAATAGGATTTTATTAAAAATAAAAATTCATTTATTTCAATAAATGTGTGCAAGTTTCATTTGTAGGAAAATGCAAGTGGGGGAGGATTTAATGATTTAAATAAATGTTTTATTTAATTTATTTAAAAGAGGAAAAGGGGGTTAAATGAAATAAATATGATTTATTCATTTAATTGATTTGTGAATTTGGTATAATGAATTAATTAAAATGAATTGAATAATTTATTTAATTAATAGGAGAATGTTTGAAGATGGATTAATTGAATATTAATTTAATTAACTAATGGCTAGTGGATTTTTAATCAAATAAATATGAAATATTCATTTAATTAAAATGGACATATTTATGTGACTACATTTTCCACTCTTTGAGACGGTGTGGTTTATCGCGTCATTTCAAAGAAAGAAAAATAGGTGTGAAGAAATGCCCCATAAAATGTTGATTTAATGGGTGGTATTCCCCCTCGAGAGATGGGCCGAAATTTTTTCAAAAAATCGGGCAATCTCTCGAAAAAAGAATGAAAATTGGCGGGGTGGTAGAAGAGAAGATAATAGAACTAATGGTGAAATAATGGGATAAAATGGAGTGAATATGAAGAAACAACAAGCCAGCGAGTACGCTGAGGTCATGCAAGAGATACAAAGAAGATGTAGTGTGTGGTTTGGATTCATGCTATACAATTGATCAAAATTGATTGGACAATCTGGTGTAATCAATTTTATTGCCCAGTCAAGTCAAAGCGTGACAATTGATGTCAGTTGGTCACTTGGACAGGATAAAGTCTGAGTAAGTGAATTAAAGTGACCTGATGTGACTTAGACAATTGATGTAATTGCTCGATGAAGTCAAGGTATAGGAAGCAAAATACTCATTGAGACTTAGACAATTGATGTAATTGTCTGATGTGATTGTGTTTGATTGGTTGATTAATTGATAGTGTGTGCATGTGATAGATGGTTGTGAGGAATCATGGCAGCCCCATTGAGACTAGGTAATTATGATAAATGCTTGATGTAGTCTAGGTTTGCCATGATTCGATTACCTATTGAGACTCGAAGATACTTGATCAGAGTATATGTTGATAGTCAAGGTGTGTGTGAGTCGATGTACCTATGTAGATAGAGTAATTTACTTGGCTTATAGGATGACTCAGGATGGGAAACACAATCCCTCCTATTTAGAGATGGAAGGGGATGAATGTGGCTTGATTGGATTGATTGGGACATGATGTAGGGTATGTGATGTTGATTATCAAGATAGGGAGGGTGAGGGGGGGATTCGATGTTAGATAGAAGAAATGGAGGATTGATGACTCATTCCTATGGAAGAAGAGGAAAAAAGAATATGCATTGTCATTACTATGTATGCATGATATGCAACTATAATGAATGTACGGATGGGTGGAATGCAATAGAATGCAATTTATATAGATGAGATGGAATGATGATCGATAGTACTTTTAATTTTCATCATGGAGCTTTAAATTATTGTAAGAAAATACAAACAACTTGACATAATGATTCAAGATGACCTGAGTATTCCTTACATGGATTTTGATATAGAAAGTTAATACAAGTAACTTGATATAATGGGTCAAGTTGACCTGAGTATTTCTTGTAAAATAGACAAGGATCATCTCCTTTCATGCATGACTTGGAACGTAATAAGAGATAAAACTTTTATCCAACTTGGATCAGGTAAGAGGAACCAAAGAAAGAGCATTGCTTATGTAAGCAAACAACATAAATAATGAATAAAGAATATGGACCCTCCATAATGGTTCATGCTCATATGGTCGAGGTATACATTGTAGTCAGCAAACCATAATTATCTATGATTGTATTTTCACATAAGATCACGTAACTTAGTGAACTTATCATAGAGACACCATTAGTAGATGCCGTAATAAGAGATAAAACTTTTATCCATCTTGGATGAGGTAAGAGGAACCAAAGAAAGAGCATTGTTTCTATAAGAAAAGAACATAAATAATGAATAGAGAATATGGACCCTCCATAATGGTTCATGCTCATATGGTTGAGGTATACATTGTTAGGTCCCGGAGACAACTAAGAGGGGGGGGTGAATTAGTTGTCAAATAAATTCAAACCAGAAATTTATTAACCAACTTAATGCTTAATATCGGTAAACTAGTTAAGTGTGCCGATACACAGTGTTAATAGTAAATTGCTATACTGGTAAGGATTAATGCATGAAACATAAACATAAAGTCATCGACAACACCTGGCACCAATATTTGTACATGGAAACCCTGTAAGGGGAAAAAACTCAGTGGGAAACCTTACCCACAATCGGATGATACTACTGCAGATAGTAAGTGTACATAAATGGGGTCTGCACATGTAGAAAGGCCAATAGCCTAGAGCTCACTGCTCAATCAGAAAATGGGAGTCACACTGACTACAGTTGGATGGTTAAATCCAATAAGAATGTACTACACAAAATAGCATCTTTACATGTTGGATTCAGTACTGGTGTAATGCTGATATGCTTTTGCAAAAACCTAACTTCACCTTCAAATGATGTCTTTGTGTATATCCTTGCTTTATCTCGTATATACCTTCACTTAATTCTTTTTTGCATTCCACGCTTGATCTTACAAATAAGATCTTACATTTATACCATACCCTAAGCCCAATTTTAGTAGGTCGGCTCTACAAGATATTACAATAAATTTTTTTTACAAATAATATCCAATGCAATAACCAATTAAACATGTCGGATTAATGCATTTACAACAATAATAAATTATCTCCATAGCATGCCATGTTGATCTAGAAAAGATAAACCTGTCGGTGTAACCCTAGATAACCTAGACCTATTTGTCGGTAAAAGCAAATATGCAAATATGAATGTACCAATGATTATTTCTTCAAAACAAAGTGTCCATATGATGTCTTCAACATTACCAAGTGTCTTCCATATCATTCTAGGTACCGGTGAACAATATATCCTGCTAGTGAACCATATACCAGTAATTGTTGCATAGTTTACTTGCTTGCTGGTGAATGTTGTTGGATCTTCAAAGTAGGTGTATTAGTAGGTGTTGACATCAATGACAAAACCATACCAAAATACCAACAATCTCCCCCTTTGGCATTGATGGCAACACAAGATGGAAAAGCCATCAAAGTCCCAAAACATAAATGCCAAATACAAAAACCAAAAATCTCCATTTCTCCCCATGGGAGTAACATGTGTTTATCCAAAGATTTATTTTCAATACCAATCTCTCATACCAATTTCTTATACCAATCTCTCCTTAAATGTGTTTTTCAAAATCTCTCCCCAAAAAGATAATGTGTTTTTCCATAGATATCTCTCCCCCTTTGACATCAAATGCCAAAGTCTCAAAAAGTCAAGTTCATACAAAATATCAACCAATTCAATATATCAACTACTCCCCCTGAGAAGTAGCTTCCTCATCAAATACCAGAATAAAAGATTTGTCTATTTAATTCTGCCAGTTGATGACAATCATCAACTGTCTAAGTCTCTACTGGTGCTGGTATGACTCCAAGCTGATCTTTGAGATACTCAAAAGTCTCCTTAGGCAAAGGTTTTGTAAAAATATCTGCAAGCTATTCTTTAGTATTCACATAAACCAGTTTTATTTCCTTTTCTTCAACTTTTTCCCTTAGAAAATTTAGTTTGATAGAAACATGTTTTGTTTTAGAATGTAATACCGGATTCTTAGATATATCAATTGTTGCAGTGTTATCATAGTATATAGTAATGGGTTCCTTGCATTTTACCTTTATGTCTTTCAAAATTTGCTTAAGCCATAATACCTGTGTACAGTCAATTGTTGCTGCAACATATTCTGATTATGCTATTGATAAAGATGTACAACTCTATTTCTTACTTAACCAAGAAACTAACCTCTTTCCAAGAAAGAATGCTCCTCCAGTGGTGCTCTTTCTATCATCTATATCTCCTGCCCAATTTGCATCTGTGTATGCACATAGGTCAATTTTCATCTTTAGGATACCATAATCCAAGATTTGTTGTGCCTTGTAAGTACTGAAAACCCTTTTTACTGCTGATTCATGATTTTCCCTAGGATTACTCTAAAATCTAGAAACAATACATACTGCATTCATAATATCAGGCCTGGTTTGTGTCAAATATCATAGATTTGTATCTAGTTGGATTAACAGGTGTAGATTCATCCCTTTGAGATAATTTTTCATTTGTATTCTTAGGTGTGCTTACTGGTTTAGAGTTCTCCATCCCAAATTTCTTTAGTAATTCTTTCAAGTACTTGGATTGACTCAAAAAAATACCTTTATCAGTCTGAGAAATCTGCAAACTTAAAAAGAATTTTATTTCTCCAATCATAGACATTTCAAATTCTTGCTGCATTTCAAGAGAAAATTCCTTACATAATCCATCTTCTCCTCCAAAGATTATATCATCAACAAATACTTCAATAATCAAGATGTCATCATTAGTTACTATGTAATATAAATTGCTATCTACATTTCCTTTAGTAAAACCAATCTTCAAAAGATACTTATCCAACCTTGCATACCAAGCTCTTGGGGCTTGTTTCAATCCATACAGAGCTTTTCTTAACCTGCAAACCATATCATTGTCATCTGTTAAAGAAAATCCATCAGGTTGTTCAATATATACTTCTTCTTCAAGATCTCCATTCAAAAATGCACATTTAATATCCATTTGATAAACTTTGTAATCCTTGTGAGTTGCAAAAGCCAAGAATAATCTAACTGCCTCAATTCTTGCTACCGGTGCAAAGGTTTCATTGTAATCAACTCCTTCTTTCTGAGAATATCCCTTACATACTAGTCTTGCTTTATTTCTGACAACCTTACCATCTTCATTAAGTTTGTTTCTAAATACCCATTTAGTTCTAATTACATTTTTATCTTTAGGCCAGGGAACTAATGTCCAAGTATTATTCTTCTCAATTTGTCCTAATTCTTCTTCCATAGCTTTAATCCAAAATTTATCTTCACATGTCTCATTAATAGATGATGGTTCAATTTGTGAAATAAGACATACCTCTTCATTTGCCAATCTTCCTCTTGTCATAACTCCTTTAAATTTGTTTCCAATTATCTGATCTTCAGAATGATTCAATCTTACATACCGGGGTGTCTTAGTTTGTTGTTGTTCTTCAATTATTGTGGAATCTTCTGATGATACCGGGGTAACTGGATCTTCATTTTGTATCGGTGGATTTAGTATAGGTTCACTTGTCACAATTTTTGTTGCCAGTTCAGAGTCTATATACTTTGAAGTTCCTCTAAATTGTTCATCAATCTTTACATTTGTACTCTCAACAATTTTCTACAATCTTTTATTAAAACATCTATATGCCTTGCTCTTAGATGAATAACCAAGAAATATTCCTTCATCACTTCTAGGATCAAATTTACCAATATACTCATCTCTTCTAATATAACATTTACTTCAAAAAATTCTAAAATACTTAAGAGTAGGAGTATTACCAAACCATAGTTCATGAGGGGTCTTACCAGTTTCACCTTTGATGTGAACTTTGTTGAATGTATAGACAATAGTGCTAACTACCTCTCTCCAATACACATGTGGTAGATTTGCTTCAGATAACATACTTCTAGCTGCATCCAAGATAGTTCTATTTTTCCTTTCAATAACTCCATTCTACTGTGGTGTCCGAGGTGCTGATAACTATCTTTTGATTCCATTCACTTCACAGAATGTATTAAAGTCCTTAGATGTGAATTCTCCTCCTTGATCTGATCTTAAACATTTGATTTTCTTACCGGTTTCATTTTCAACCATTGCTTTGAATAGTTTGAACTTCCCAAGTGCTTCTGATTTCTCTCTGAGAAAAGTAACCCAACACATTCTAGAATAATCATCAATAATTAGCATGAAATATCTATCACCTTGTAAGCTTCTAGTTCTAGTTGGACCACATAAATCAGTGTGAATTAAATCAAGAGCATTATTGGATTTTTTTGGAATACTTTTGAAACTAGCTCTAACTTGTTTTCCAAATTGACATTCCTTACAAATTGTATTCTAAGGTTTCACAATTTTAGGTAGATCTCTAACTGCCTTAGAAGTGCTGATTTTTACCATGCAATCAAAGTTTACATGACATAGTCTCTTATGCCATAACCAACTTTCATCTATATGTGCAATTAAGCATGCCTTTTCACTGTTATTCAAATGAAAGATGTTGCCTCTAGTTTGATTACCAGTTACAATTTCCAAACTAGTTCTATTCATGATTTAACATTTTCCATTTTTAAATTGTAACTGAAATCCCTTCTCAACTAATTGACCAACACTTAAAAGATTATGCTTTAATCCTTCAACATAGTAGACATTGTTAGTGTTATGTTTACCATCAAGAGATATTGAACCCTTACCTTTGATTGGACAGGCTTTGTCATCTCCAAATCTTACTAAACCTCCATTGTATTCTTGAAAGTTCAAGAATTTACCTTTGTCTCCAGTCATATGATGTGAGCATCCTGAGTCAATGATCCATTCATCCTTTGCTTCAACTTTAGCTACTAGGGATTGTTCTACTAGTTGTGAAGTAGGTGCCAGTTGATCTTCTATTATAGCAACAAAAACCCATCCATTGTTTGCTGGATCCTCATCAGAATCATCAGTCACACCTTCATCAACAATGTAACAAGATTTGTCTTTGTTCTTTTTAAATCTGTATCTCTGATATTCAGGATTAGACTTGTATGTTCTTCTAGCTTCTTCTCTTAGTCTAGCATGTCTATCAGGGCATCTTGAAGCCATATGACCAATCTTATTGTAGTTAAAACATTTAAAGGGTGCTTTACCTTCATACTTACTTCCAATTGGACCTTTTGGCATTTTCCTTGCAAATAGTTCTTCAAGTTCTTCAAGCTCTTCATTCTCCTTTCTAGATTCTTCAAGTTCTCTTGCATAAAAGGCTCTCTAGTCTGATTTGTCAAATGATGGAGCAGATGATGTTGATGCTTTAAAGGCCAAATCAGTTTTTATAGTAGCAACAAGACCAAATTCCTCAATTTCAAAGGCTGACAGTTTTCCAATCAATGTATCCCTAGTTACTGATGTATTAGGCATTGTTCTCAACTCATTTATAGCAGTAACCTTCATTTTATATGCCGGTGGCAAACCTCTAAAGATTTTTGAAACAATTTCATCCTCACTCAAGGTTCCTCCACAACATTTAATACCCAAAACAATTTCATTTACTCTTTCCATAAAAGCAGAAATCCTTTCATCTTCTTCCTTTTTTAGATGTTCATACCTAACTCAGAAGCTTTCAAGTTTTGCAATTTTGACTATGGAATCTCCTTCATTCAGTGTTTCCAAATGATCCGAAATAGCTTTAGCAGTAGACCTATCTGATAATCCCATGATTTGTTGATCTGATAATATGCTCAAAAGTGCTTCTCTTGCTTTGCAATCATTTTCTTCATCTTTAGCTAAGGTAGTTGGAGCAGTCTGACCAGCTACAGCAGCAGTATAACCATTCTTTGTAACTTCCTAGATGTCTTTACCAATGCAATTCAGATGTGTCTCCATTCTGATCTTCCATATCCCATAGTTGGTTCCATCAAGTTTAGGACTGTTCTTCTTGAAATAATTAGTAGACATTGGATCTCCTCAAGTTGTTAAACTTCTACAAAAGAGGACTAAGCTCTGATACCAATTGTTAGGTCCCGGAGACAACTGAGAGGGGGGGGGGGGGGGGGTGAATCAGTTGTCAAATAAATTCAAACCAAAACCTTCTTAACTAACTTAATGCTTAATACCGGTAAACCAATTAAGTGTGCCGGTAGACAGTGTTAATAGTAAATTGCTATACCGGTAAGGATTAATGCATGAAACATAAACATAAAGTCATCCACAACACATGACACCAATATTTGTACGTGGAAACCTTGTAAGGGGAAAAACCAAGGTGGGAAACCTTACCCACAATCGGATGATACTACTACAGATAGTAAGTGTACATAAATGGGGTCTGCACATGCAAAAAGGCCAACAGCCTAGAGCTCACTACTCAATCACAAAATGGGAGTCACACTGACTACAGTTGCATGGTTAAATCCAATAAGAATGTATTGCACAAAATAGCATCTTTACATGCTGGATTCAGTACTGGTGTAATGTTGATATGCTTCTACAAAAACCTAACTTCACCTTCAAATGATGTCTTCGTGTATATCCTTGCTTTATCTCACATATACCTTCACTTAATTCTTTTTTGCATTCCACACTTGATCTTACAAATAAGAGCTTACATTTATACCATACACTAAGACCAATTTTAGTAGGTCGACTCTACAAGATATTACAATAAAAACATTTTACAAATAATATCCAATGCAATAACCGATTAAACATGTTGGCTTAATGTATTTACAACAATAATAAATTATCTCCATAGCGTGCCATGCTGATCTGGAAAAGATAAACCTATCGGTGTAACCCTAGATAACCTAGACCTATTTGTCGGTAAAAGGAAATATGCAAATATGAATGTACCAATGAT
The DNA here is from genome assembly GCF_030272615.1 of Cryptomeria japonica. Classification (NCBI taxonomy): domain Eukaryota; kingdom Viridiplantae; phylum Streptophyta; class Pinopsida; order Cupressales; family Cupressaceae; genus Cryptomeria; species Cryptomeria japonica. The sequence goes on along the minus strand of NC_081409.1, from coordinate 853,875,114 downwards.
TATTTCTTCAAAACAAAGTGTCCATATGATGTCTTCAACATTACCAAGTGTCTTCCATATCATTCCAGGTACCGGTGAACAATATATCCTGTCGGTGAACCATATACCAGTAACTATTGCACAGTTTACTTGCTTGCCAATGAATGTTGCTTGATCTTCAATGTAGGTGTATTAGTAGGTGTTGACATCAATGAACAAACCATACCAAAATACCAACATACGCTGTAGTCAGCAAATCATAATTATCTATGACTGTATTTTCACATAAGATCACATAACTTAGCACATAGACACCATTAGTACATGCCCCAGAACTTCATCAGAATAATTCATAGAAGACATACAAACAATGTCGTAGGAACCATCTCGACTACTCTAATCACTTGTGGATAACCCGAAGTAGTGTAGGAACCTGATATATATGAATGAATAACCTACAAATCAACCAAGTATTTGATAGCTTAAACAGAATTTTCTTGTCAAAGAAAATGATATCATGTCTTTGTTTTGGTAAGGAAGGATGCATCCTTGTTAAGATGGTTTGAGTGTTGATGTTGGTCGTTTGGTCAATTTGGTAAGTGATCATCATGTGAGTTTTTCATAATGTTTGTGTGCTATTTGCTCAAATGAGTATGTACAATGTGGTGCCATGTTTTTTATTTTCAATGTTTTCTGATGTTTTTTGGATTTTTTTGGGTTTTCCAATATTTTTGATATTTTGGTGATTGTTTTGCATGTTTTTGGTATTTTGTGAAGCATTTTGGCATGAAGAACCCAACAAATCACAAGTAATGTAGAATCCACTTCCATCAAATAGGTTAAGGGCATTGCCCCAATTTAGACATGACTATGAAAAAGAGGGATGCAAGACGCATGAAGTACTTTCTTGATTGAAGATCAATAACAAGCCATGGTTTGGATGGATGGATGTGTGCATGTAATCAATGTGATCACAAAAATCCTAAAGACAATGGAGCCATAGCCTTTACAAGTGGCACTTGTTTGCCAGGTTTTCACCATCCCACTTACCCAAGGTGCCACCAGAGTGGTTGTTCACCATTTGGATGCATGATCTTTGTTTACTATTTTGATGTTTTTGTATTTTCTTTAGGACATTTTTCAAAAAAAATTTGGTGTTTTTCTTGTATGTAAGGGAGCCTGATGCTCTATACAGCTTTAGGTATAAAACCATTTGAGGTGCATGTTGTTGATCGGATCTGCTAGCGGTTCTCCTTCTAAAGTAGCGAACTGATATGCCCCATATACCCAAATACAATAGTGATAATATATGGACCCAACTAGTTTGATTCAAAATTTCCCTGTTGTTCTTGGTTGGGTTGGTTATGAGGATTCTCTCATAGAACAAGATCACCTACCTCAAATGTACAAGGTCTAACTTGGTGATTATAGCTTTTGCTCATATGTTGCTGATAGGCTTTGAGGTGATTGTATGTGGCTTGTCATTTCTCATCAAGTAGTTCAAAGTCTTGAAGACATGATACTCTGTATGTTTCATCATCTATCAGATTATGCAAGGAAACCCATAGAGATGGTATCTCAACCTCGATGGGAAGGATGGCTTCTGCACCATAGACCAGTGAGTAAGGAGTTACGCCTATAGGGGTTCAAATACTAGTTTGATACGCCCATAGTGCTAGATTCAATTGAACATGCCAATCACAACCGACATCATTGACTATCTTCTTGAGGATTTGTAATATGTTCTTATTTGATGCCTCATCCTGACCATTGCCTTGTGGGTAATAGGGAGTGGAAAAGAAATGTTGGATGTGAAATTTCTCATAGAGTTCACAGACATCCTGATTTTTGAAAGGAAGACTGTTATCTATGATGATGGACATGGGTACACCATACTGGCAAATGATGTAATTAAGGATGAATGAGGCAATCTACTTGCCCATGACTTGGGTATGTGGAACAACTTGGATCCACTTTGTGAAGTATTCAGTGGCGGTAATAATGAATTTGTGGCCATTGGATGAATATGGATGGATTTTACCCACAAGGTAAAGTCCCCATTGACAAAAAGGCCATGGTGTTGTGATTGGTTGCAATTCTTATGCTGGTGCATGTATCAGGTTTCCATGCACTTGGCATTTCTTGCACTTTCTGGCAAAGTAGTAGGAGTCTTTTTCCATTGATGGCCAATAGCATCCATCTCGTATGATCTTCTTGGCTAGTGATGGGCCACTTGATTGAGTCCCACAAATTCCTTCAAGTACCTCTTCCAAGGCCTTAGTTATCTCATCTTGTTCTAGACATCAAAGGAGAGTAGCATCAAGACTGCGTCAATAGAGGGTTTCAGCAATAATGTATATCAAGCGATTTGGCGAATGAAGGTTTTACGTTGGTTATTCGATTGGTTAGGAGGAAGTGTGTGATCATGGAGGTAGGTGTAGAAATCACCATACCATGGGGATTTGGAACCAGAAAGGTGACATATCATCTCAGATTTGGGGATATCATAAGCGGGAATCCAAAGTTGTTCAACCAAGAACTCATAGCTTGTTGAATTTTTTGGAAGATCTAGGAGAGATGCAATAGTAGCCATAGCGTCAGCAACTTGATTCTGATTTCTTGGTATCTTCTCAAAGGTGATAGTAGTAAATGATGCCTTTAAATTGTCCACCATTTTCTTATATGGCATTAGTTTGTCATCTTTGGTCTGATACTCATCGGTTGCTTGTCGAATGACTAGCTAGGAGTATCCATATACTTGTAGTTCTTGTAACTTCCATTGTATGCCTAGCCTGAGTCCTGCGATCAAGGCCTCATCTTCTGCTATGTTGTTGGTGCATGGAAATGTGAGTCTATAAGAGTTAGGGATGCTATCACCTTGAGGTGTGATAAACAAAATGTCTACCCCTAAGCCATGCCTAGTGTATGAACCATCAAAGTATAGCTTCCATGGTTGTGCTTATGTGATCATGAATATCTCTTCATCTAGAAAATTGGAAATGAGGGGATGATCACCTATGAGGGGTGCATCGGCCAACTGATCTGCAATAACTTGTCCTTTGATAGCCTTATAGTCCACATACTCGATATCAAATTCACTAGGAATCATTACCCATTTGTCCAAGCGGCCTGTCAATGCTGATTTGCTAAGTAAGTACTTGAGTGGATCGATTTTTGCAATGAGGTGTACTTTATGTGTCAATAGATAGTGCCTCAGTTTAGTGGTTGCCAAGATTACTGCTAGGGAAGCTCGCTCAATAGGGGTGTAATTGAGTTCATAGCCAACCAGTGTTCGAGAAATGTAGTAAACAACACACTCTTTCCCTTCTGCATTGTGTTGTGCCAATAGTAGTCCCAAAGTTGTATTAGTTGCTAAAATATAGAGAAATAGAGGCCTACTTGGATCTGGTGGGATCAGCAATGGTGTATTCATGAGATAATCTTTAAGCATCTAGAATGCTTGCTGGCATCTAGCATCCCACTGAAAGTAGATGTTCTTGTCTAGTAGGTGTGTAAATGGGTGAGACTTATCTACCAGTTGTGCATTGAATCTTTAGATAGATTGAAGATGCCCTTGTAGTGTCCTTAGCTGACTGATATTCTTTGGAGGTGGCATGTCCATGATTTCTTTGACATTTGCTGGATCGGCCTCGATACCTTTGCTTGAGACAATGTATCCTAGAAGTTTCCCGGAGGTTACTCCAAAGATACATTTCTTTGGGTTGAGTCGAACATGATATTGTTCTAGTCTATCGAAGATTTTCTCTAATATGTCTAGATGACCTTCTCTTGTGAGTGATTTTTCTAGTAAGTCATCAACATAATCTTTCATTATGGTATACATCCTATCATGGAAGATAGTGGTCGTTGCCCTTTGATAGGTCACTCTTGCATTCTTTAGACCAAAAGGCATTACATTCCAGTAGTATGTGCCCCATGGGCATGTGAAGGTTGTCTTATGTTGATCCTCTGGTGCAATCTTTATCTAATTGTATCCTGAAAAACTATCCATGAGTGAAAGCATGGCGTGTCCTACCGTTAGGTCTACTATGATGTTGATATTTGGTAAGGGGAATTCATCTTTAGGACATGCCTTGTTCAAATCTTTGAAGTCAGTACAAATACGGATGCCCCCATTTGGTTTGCCAGCAGGTACAATATTGGAGATCCAATCTGCATAATCAATCAGTCTAATAAAACCAACATCCAACAGTTTCTTAAGTTCTGCTTTGACTAGTACTACAATCTGGGGATGCATCTTGCGAAGCTTCTATTTGAAAGGCTTGGCTCCTTCTGCTACTATGAGGTGATGCATGACTAAATCCGGATCAAGACTAGGCATGTTTGCATATGACCATGCAAAGTTAATCTGATGCTTCTGGAAGAATTTGACAAACTTAGGTTGCTCCTCTAGAGTCAAAAGAGATGCTAGATGTATGTGGTGAGGAGTTTCAAAAGTCCCCACATTGTATTCTTTTGTTTCCTTGATGAGAATCCTTGATCGTTCCTGCCATGTACTAGAGGGAAGGATGTCAAACCTTTCATCCTCAGGCACCTCAGAGAGGTTTTCACCATTGGATATGCTCTTTCTTTTTACTTTTGTGTGATCAAATAGTGCCATAGTGTGGTTTTCACTGGAAGATCCATGTTTTATTTTTATATTTTTGCAGCTAAAAGGTTTCGCATCCACCCAAAAGTATGTTGCGCTATTAAGTTCTATGGTGAATCTAGCTTTGTTATCCCCGCTTGGTATATTATCCTGTAAGTCCAAGAAGTCAATGATCGCCTCATCATTTTGGAAATGGTCAAGACATGGGGGATTAGGTTGGTTCCATTCGATGAGTTTAGGATGGATAATGGGCATTACCTCATCAATTAGGTTCAGTGCGTTAGCTGTGTTAGTGAGGGTTAAGACGTTGTGGTGAAGGTTGTTGATGGTACTCTCCCTATTAGAATCAGGTGTAGGATGTGACGTAGGGTCTATGGAAGAAGTTTCCAGTTCAGGAACCCAAGAGGTGTTTATCTGTGCTTCTCCGTAAATAGGGATGTCTTGTGGGGTGGAGGTGGTGATGTGTCTTTCTCATCTGAAGTGTTAAGTTGCACTGAATCAAATTCCCACTCATGCAAGTCAGTTTCTGAGTCACTTTCCAGTAGCCGATTATTGTACCAAATTGGAATATCTTTTGAGTTAAATACTGCAGGTGTGATCAGTTGATGTACCTTTGTAGATGAAATGATCGGTGCTGCAGGAAGAATTATGGGGATCAATAAATCTAATACAAGGAGTATTAGTAGTGTTTAATCTGCTGCTACTGCTAGAATTGCTAGTGTTGTTGATACTGCTGGGAATTCTAATATAGTTGCTACTGCTAGGGGGACTATTGATGTTATCGCCGGTGCTGATGGTGTTGTTGGTTCGATTGATGGGATGACTGACATTGTAGGTGGTTTTGCTGGGATTTTTAGCCTTAATGGGGTAGTTTCTATGTTTTGGGGTGTTTCTTTTATAATCAAAGGTGACCTCTTTGTAGTAGGTTGATATAGTGGTTTGTTGGGTTTCCCTTTGAAGCTGAGCTTAGGAAAGATCTCCTTTTGAAAGCCTAAGCCTATGTTGTCTTTGGGTTTTAATTCTGGCTACAGTGGCTCATGTATCTCTTGCTTACAATGCCCTAAAGCACTTTGACCATCATATCCCATTCTTTTCATAATGAGAAGACCTTTTCCATATTGATCTGTGGGAAGCTTAGCTTGCAGAATGTCAGTTGGGATAGGATCATTATATATCCATCCTGCTAAATCTTCATCTCTAGTTTCCTCTTCTTGACTCTTTCCAAGGATGAAAGGTGTCAATGTACATGCTAGTTTGACCAGTGACATTTGAAGTACCTGTTGAGGTTTGCCATGTTCTTTAGGAGAAGTGGGCATTTTTCCAACACAAAAGAGTTGTCTTAGATTGTATTCTTCAGGACCTTCCTCTGCAATTTTCATCTTGAGCTTCTCTTGCTTGGGTATAGTGGTGTTCGAACTAGAAAGAGAGGCTGGACTTATGTATGATGTGGAGGAGATGGCTTCTCTATTGTTGGGAATAGTAATCTTTGGTTGATGACTTATGTTATGACAATATGCAAAGGGGTTTGCATCACCAGGATCATGATTTCTACACCATTATTTGGGAACTTGATACACTGATGGTAAGTGGATGGAATGGCTTGCATGGCGTGTATCCAAGGTCTTCCTAACAACAAATTGTATGGCAGAGGAAGGTCTAGAACTTGACAGATGATGTGTTTTACCACAGGGCCCACTTGGATTGGTAGCACAATAGATCCTTTGGATGAACGCTCTGCATCATCATAAGCTTTGATTGTGATCTTCTTATGGGGATCCACTGATTCAATTGCATATCCCAAAGTTGTGACTAATTGTAGTGTACAAATATTCAGGCCTGCTCCATTGTCGATCAAGACTCACTTGATCCTATGTTGATTAATAAATCCTTCAATGTGTAGTGAGGCATTATGAGGTTGCTGGAAGGAAGAGTTGTCACTTTCAAAGAAAGTGAGACAAGGTGAGTACCTAAGATTTCCGACCATGGCTTGGAATTGATCTGTGTTCAAATTTGCAAGAACTGACACTTCTTGGAGAGCTTGATCCAAGATTGTTTTATGAGATGGAGATAGCCACAATAGCTCTAAGATAGATATCAGTGCGGGTGTTTTCTCTAATTGGTCCACAAGGTTATACTACTTTGGGATAGATGTGGTGCCTTGTGTAGCTACCTTTATGGTAATCTTGCCATGACGTGTAACAACATTGCAAGTGGTGTTGGGATTTTTGATGGTAACAGTTTCAGTTTGTTCACTGGCATTGTATAGGTGGTTCATAGTGTAATTATATGCTGCTTGAAGTGGAAGGACCCCTTTGATCTTGTGATGGAAGTGGATTTTTAAACATTAGATGATCATTGTTTGTTGTCTTTGGGTCATGTCATTTGATTTTGATTTCACCTTGGTCAATAAGATCCTGAATAAGATCTTTCAATCTGTAACAATTGCTTGTCTTATGCCCTTTCCCTAGATGGAAATCGCAATGTTCAATACCCCTCCACCATGAAGGTTTGACTTGAGGTTCATAATTTGATGTTTTGGGTAAGGTCACTAGATTTTGAGAAACCAATTGCCCTAACACTATTTTGATGGGTTCTCCTAAGGGAGTATATGTTCGCTTTGGTTTAAAATTTTGCTAATGCTATCTAGGTTCATCTTGAGATGTGATGTGGCCTTGATTTGGAGGAACAACTATGTTAGTCTTAGGTGAAGAATTTTGTCTTGCAAATCGAACTACAGGTTGTGCACTTTTGATAGTTCTTGTATCCACAACCCTGTCGTTGATGACCTTTTTGTTTTTGTTCCAGAAGTTTGGTTTGTCACTATTGAAGCGTGGATGAGGGCCATCCTTTGGCTCATTGTAGATTTTGATAAGTCCTTTCTTGATGAGAGCCTGCTCACATTTTAAGCCTTTGGTGATCAAGTCATTGAAAGAATCTATGTCTTTGATGTTTAGGTGAAATTCCATTTCTTCATTTAAGTTGGAAATAAATATTTCCACTAGTTCTTGTTTAGGTAACTGAAGAGAACATCTACTAGACATTTGACACCATCATTGTAGAAATACTGAAAATAGTTCACCTGGTTTTTGTTTAGTGTTACATAGATCAGCCATGGTGATATCACGTTCAATTTTGTGTGAGTAATGTTCCAGGAACTTCTAGATGAATTCTTCAAATGTTCTAATGCCACCTGGTAATCAAGAAAACCATGATGTGGTTGTTCCTCCCAAGCTTTGGGGGAAAAGGCACATAAGATACGTATCCTCGTATGTCACTTCAAGGCAAGTTGAATGGAATTCTTTGATATGATTGCGATGATCTCCTTTTCCTCTATACTTTTCAAACTTGGGTGTTTCGAACCCTCGTGGAAAATTTGGCATATGAAGAATCCTATCAAAGGGATAGGGACAAATGTCATTGAGTGAAAATTGATTAGTTTTCACACTACTATGAAGTTGTTGGGTGATATTTTCAACTTGTTTCTACAACATCTCTATTTCATTTGAAGGAGGAGGAGGAGGTGGATTACCTTGATGAAGGTTGTACCTAATGGGATCTCTACCTCTTTCTTCCTCATTGCAACTTTGTTGTTTGGAGGCTTGCCTTAGTTGTGCAACATCAAAGTCAAAGGGGAGTTTGGCTCCCTCTTGAGCAAGTCTCAAAAAGTGAGCATCAACATTGCTCCTGAGTATTTTGTCAAACAATCTATTAAAGAGAGGGTTGTGTTGTGGCCTTTCTATTATTGCAGGGGTAGGAGTACTTGGATTTTCGTCATTTGCGTTTCCTCCAAGGGATTCTTGGAATTCATTGATATTTTCCTCCTCTTCTTCCTCAATTTCTCATTGTCTAGACCTTGATCGGGTATGAACCATTTTGTTTATAAGTTTTTGTTGAAGTTGGATGAAAACGCTAATAAGTTGTTGATGAAATGAGAGATTTATGTTTGGTGTGGTGTTTTTCATATACATCTCTATCACTTAAAGGTAGATGTGACCAAAGTTCTTTCTTGAATTGCTTCTTGTGTTTGACAAGGTTTGATGTAAGAAGGTTTAGAGAAATCTGAGATGTGTTATAGACTCAACTACCTAGTAGTGAGAGGATTCACTCATAGACTGGTTTTAACCTGCATAGAAATGCCTCTTAGGATGAGCTTATCCTAGATGTAGAGACACTCTAGAAAGTGATTGTTTTGTGTTTGATTCAAGCAATATCTAAAGAGAACTTAGGACAAGAACCTCTTAATGTTTTGAGAGTTGAAATGGAGTGATGGTGTGAATGTGGTGTTGGATGAAATGTTTAACTTCAATAAAAGCTTTGTGTCAGATATGGGACAAATTCTCCTTCTTCTCTTTCAGGAGTTGGTGGTTCTTCTCAAGCTACGTTATATGTGATGCAAATATCTTGAAAGAAGTCAGGATTGATCTTTCCTCCTTTGTTCTTGTGATAACTCAAAGCATGATATTGCATAAAAGCTTGGCGGTTTAATGACTCTTGATCAAATTCGTTTGATTTCCCTTGAAGATAGAGACACATGTGACGTAGAAAAGCTCTATTAGAGACTAAGATTTGTCTATTAAGATAGAAGAATTTTCTCCTTTTGATAAGAGCCTTTGAGCTCAATGGTCTTTTCTTCAAGTTGATGTGTTGATGAAGATTCTTCTTTCTCAAGATGTGAAGAATGATCATATAGTTTGATACTCTTGCTCTTTTGATTTTGATCCTTTGTTGGTTTCTAAAAAATATTTTTGTTGGATGAGTACTTGTTTTTGGAACTTATTTTTCATTTTTTCTTTGACAAGAAAACAAAGCAAGCACAGAAACACAAGAATATTGCCTCAAAAAGGCACAAATAAGTATGGGTCTAGATCAACCTAATCCTTTGACTTTTTATGACCCTTTCCTTCAAATGTATTTTAGGTGTTTTCCAGAGCCTAAAGTCAGCTCAATTTGCACTTGGTCTTGACTAAAACAAAAACACTTCAAACACTCTTTATCCCTAAGGTCAAATGGCCAGTTGCGATAATTTTAGCCCACATCTTGATATTTCTTCGACTTTGGTACTACATATCTTATGAATCCCACCGTGGCAGGTAAGGATGTGATATACTAAGTTGCACGAGCATAAAAAATAGATGATCCCTATGATGGGGGAGTCATCACTTTCATTAGGCCACAAGTGACTTTTCAAAAAGCTATGTTTCTACTCAAGGAAATATGTATGGTGAGTATCTTGGGAGAAAAACCATCTATTCTCTTGCACTGAATTTATCACAAATATCCTCAATCAATAGAATGAGTGGGCTACTACTTAAAGGTGTTTAGTAATGTTCAATGTTTTTGAACATAAGTTCATTCTACAGTGACTCACTTAAGAGCCTTTTAACTTGTGGTGGGGCCCATTTGTCCTCTCGGCATGTTACACTATAGGAACAACTATACCCAAGGCTACAACTTTCACTCTCACCTAATTTCTATACCGTCTCGAAGGATTTACTGCGTGAGGTCATTCCCAAGAGTGATCGATATCTTGGTAGGCCTATCTTAAAAAGATAAAAATTTAGTGTTATTAACACTTTTCTCTTGCACCTAGGACCACAAAAGCCAAGGGAGAGGATAGTGTGTGTTAGAAGTAGGACCACTCGACAAACTCTTTTTGCACAAGTGTGGCAAACACGAAATGCACTTGTTATTTTTAACTTGTCATTGCAATGATGTTTTATCTATTTGGAGATGTTGCTCCAACAATCATGATGTTCTTTTTAACTTCAAAGGCAATATGTTTGAGTAAACTATAATTTAAAATCCTGGTCAACTTAATGAAAAACACGTATGCCTGAAGTAAAATAGTTTTGCAAAAATGAGACAAGTTGATTGTTCTTTTTACTTGCATAATAAGTTGAAGTGTTAATTGTGAATCTTCTTTAAATTTGATGCAAGAAATGAGATTTTTCTTCGTCTTGTTTTAAGCACCAAAATAGACATTTGTTTCCTAACTTGCAATGAAAGAAAATTTGAAGAAGTTGTTCTTTTTACCTTGCAATAAAGAAAGATGAATTTTCTTTTAAGCACCAAAAACAAGTTTGAGGTTAATTTTATGTACTCCAAAATAAAATGTGAGGTTTATTTTAACGTGTACAAGAAGGGAGAGTGGATTCTTTTTAACCACTTTTGTTGAAAGAAAGTAAAAAAAAGAAACTTAAAGCCTATAAACTAGCTCCTTCCCCTGCACAAAAAAGATTAGAACCTGCACACAGTCAGTGATCAAATGTTAGTGTGGGATTACACAAGCCTAAATTCTGATTTTAGTTACAAATTTTACAATCCTGATTCTGAAATGCACTGAAATTAGACTGTCTAAAACTTGGAGGATCTTCCAAAAACTAGATTTTTCATTACAACTCCTAGAGGTTTGAAACCCCTCTCAAACATCCTAACGTTGGGTTCACCAAATGCTACTCTGCAAAATACACAATGTTTAGACTACAACATGTGGTCATATAACACACAAAACAACAAGAAAACAAAGATTAAAATCAGTGTTAATCAACCAAAAACTAATCTAAGCAAGCATATCAAAAGAGATACTAATAACATGCTAACGTATTTAACTAGGGAAACAAATACAACAAGGCATCTCCAAATGCCTTTTAACATGCCCTTAGCTCCTTCTCCTTTGTTCCTCTCCTCTCCAAGTTCCAAATTAGTGCAGCCCTCAGCAACTTTTTGTACTATGGATGCTTATGGAGATTCAATATTGTAGATGATTAATCTAAATGTTATGCAAGTATGAACAAGCTAGAAATGAGATTATTATCTAATCTAGTGTTGATTTTAGTCCAAAAGAGTAAATGTAAATGCAAATTCTAAATGCTCTCTAAAATTCACTATAGATTAAATGCATACAAGTTTTCAGGATTATGCCTAAGAATTCTAAATTCTTGAGGATTTGAAAATGAGGAATATGAGCTCATTTTATAGGAAAAATGGAGCAATGGATGGTTGAGATTGAATAATCTCAATAAGGGTTAGGATTGAATGATATTCAATCCACATGAGGGCTTTCAACCCAACCCCAAGATGACAAGTGTCAACATGAGAGGGGTTGAAAGGAGGGGAATAAGCATTAAATGCTTGACATGACCTGAGAGTTAACTTGGGAGTTAAGGTCAAGGTTGGGTTGAATGAATAAATTCTTTATTCAAAGAATAAAGATTTTATCCAATGGATAAATTCTTGTGCAAAGGTAAAAGGGATGACCATGGTCAAAGAAATAAATGCTTGAGGAGACACATGAGTCACATGAGGGTTGAGTTAGGGGTTAACCATAAATGGTCATGTAAGTACCATTAGTGGTTTGGAAGACTTTAGGGGTTAGCTTGTTGAACATATAAAGTATTAAATGCTTTTCAAAGACTTTGGAGTCTTTGAGAAGTGACTTCAAGTTGCTTAGGATTGTGACAATAATTAGGGGATGGATTAGGCTAATTAGGAAGGGTTTAGAAGAATCTAGAAGGGGGTTAGGATTGCAAGTGGGTTTGGTGGGTGAGACAAAATAGGATTTTAATAAAAAATAAAAATTCATTTATTTCAATAAATGTGTGCAAGTTGCATTTGTAGGAAAATGCAAGTGGGTGGGGGGATTTAATGATTTAAATAAATATTTTATTTAATTTATTTAAAAGAGGAAAAGGGGATTAAATTAAATAAACATGATTTATTCATTTAATTGATTTGTGAATTTGGTATACTGAATTAATTAAAATAATTTGAATAATTTATTTAATTAATAGGAGAATGTTTGAAGATGAATTAATTAAATATTAATTTAATTAACTGAGGGCTAGTTGATTTTAATCAAATAAATATGAAATATTCATTTAATTGAAATGGATAGATTTATGTGACTACACTAAGAAATAGGCAGAGCAACAGGCTTCTTCACAGACAATGCCACCGACCACATCTGACAAGCCCAAGGTAGTAGAAATGAAAACACAAACATATCATCCAGAGAAAGAGGAAAGCAAGGCTATCAGTACCACTAGAGGATTACAGATTGTAAAGATAGTTGGACAGTCATCCAGAACATCCATGACTGAATTTAGGCCAACAAATGTAACAAAGGTACTACTAGATTCTATCAAGAAAATCACAGAGTGTAATGCATAGGCTTATAAGGCTATAGATGCCACTTTACCAATTTTCAAAATGATAGCTCTGAAGTGTAACATAGAAAATCAAAATTCTTTGAGCCAACTAGACACATTGTCTAAGTATATAACCGACAACCTAATAACACTAGATCAAATAAATGAAGACACTTTCAAAGAGAAAATGAATAAGGAAAAGGAAAAATTCTTTGTGGAAACAATGAAGAAGAATAAGGAACATATAGCTACATTATTACCGGAACTTGGTAGAACAATTTTGGATTTCAAGAAACTATATAGAGACACATGTAAAACTAACATTTTGACAGAGGAAATTGATACAAAGATTAGCAAAGCACATAAGGAAATAAATGATATTGCTGATAATTTAATAGGTTCATCAGATTCATTATCCATAGTTGAAAAGGAAATTATAGTTTTTGAGGAGAAAATTGAAAAACTAGAAAAAGATAAAGAAAGAATAAAATCTAAGGCAAAAGATTTGAAAAGCAAACTAGGTCCTAAATTGGATAACCTCATATCCTTGAGAAAAGATATTTATGAGGCTCTAGTTCTAGGACTTAAGACACTGGAAGAGAAAATGCACACACTCACCAATACAATTAAGAGAACAGAAGAAGCAATAAAGGACAGTGAGAGGTTCAGCAACAGTTTAAATTTTGCATTGGCAGACATCTATCAGATTGTAACCCACTAGTTACAGGGAACTAGGCAGGAACTCCACTCAATAGACATTGAATGACAACCTTTGTCATTGATGCCAAAGGGGGAGTAGTTGAGGATGAGAAAAAGGATAACAGTAGAGATCATCAGCTCAAGGGGAGCACTCAATTTTGAAGCAAGATATTTTTGGTAATATAGTTTTGACAGTTTTGGTAAGACAAATTTTGGACAACACTTTTGGATATACTTTTTGGCTTTTTCTCATGAGTGTTGCCATCAATTCCAAAGGGGGAGTTTGTTGGAAAATGTACACTCCAATGAGAAATTGTAGGTGATTGAAGGTATTGTCACTGATGGCAACCTTACAATAATATGATACCGACAAGCACCGACACCGATAGACTCTACACCGACATACATTCACTGGCACCGAAAAGATTGATTACCGACACCCTAGCCAACATAATTTTATTTATTGCAAAATGTATTTAATTGTAATATATTTTTGAAAGCCAACAAGGCATATTGTAATAAGGCTCATATATAAGTATGAGATCTTGTAGAAAATTTAGAATAGGATATGTGATGAATATTATGTGTGAATATTCAGGCAGATTGTAAAGTAAGGTTTATGATTATTGCAGAGCTTAAATCGGTATTGGATCTGGCATAGCAAATTCTCTTTTGTAGCAGTACATCATCTTGGATTTCTCTAATCCAATTTTGTAAGTCAGTGTGACTTCTTTTGTATTTGAGTAGTGAGCTCTAGGAACTTGGCCATCCTGTATGTGCAGGCCCCCATTTTGTAAGTAATATTCACTTATTGGCTAGTGAGTGAATATTGTGGGTCACAAATCCCACCGAGGTTTTTCCCACACCAAGTTTCCTCGCCAAAAATACTGTGTTATGGTGTGCATTCTATGTTGTGTTTATTGCTCTTATTTATTGCATTAATTTTAGTTTATCGGTACATAGTTTTGGAATGCTTTTCATTTAAGAAGTCAAGAAAATCCATTAACCGGTTAGATACTAATTCAATGCCCCCTCTCAGTATCTTTGGGAATCCTAACACATTCTTATCATAAAGTTGATCATGTACTGACGATTTGTATATTCAATTTTGTAGATTTAGTTGCTAGATATTCAGTTTAGATGTACATTTCCACCGCCAATGAGATTAGTGTGTGATTTATCAGACACATAGAAAGGTCATATATGTTTGTGTGGAGTTGGATATTTTTTACATATGCCCAATATTTATGTGAATCACGGTATGTTGAGTGCATTAGTTGAGCATTTCCATTCTAAGCATAACACATTTCATTTGCTGGTTGGAGAGATGACTATCATGTTGGAGGACATTTACATGATATTGAGGATTACATTTCCCGGAGACAAGGTTGATTATGATTCTACTCCACAACTGGGTATGTAAGCTCTTAGACGTATATCCATGATGATACTATCCTTGATCATGCGATCACTTAGGATGATTTGATAAGTAGGTATTTTGCACAATACCCCCTTGCTTGCATTTTGGCTAGCATTATTGGGTATTTCATGTGTGTGGCAGAATGCTAGAGATATTTCTTACTCATTCAGTGAGATTAGGTCGGGGTTCATGCTTACTCGCCCATATGTACCATGAGATGCATCAGATTGTTTATCGAGAGGGAAAGAACATGGCTACAAGTGTCCTAGTTTTGTAGATCTGGGTCTAGGAGGACATCCCATTTTGTAGACCTATTGTGGATGACGCGAGGCAGGATGTGTTGGGATCTAAGAACACTGAGAGGGGGTGTGAATCAGTGTTCGGTCATTATGATGAGATTTCATAATTTTATACCATACACATATAAAATGGTAAACAAATAAGCATATAACTTGAAGCAAATAAACCATCCACATAAATGAACACCGTAACACAAAATTTATATGTGGAAAACCTCAAAGAGGAAAACCCATAGTGGGATTTGTGACCCACAATATCTGTTCACTAACCATATGAAAAGATATTACATATAATGGGGGCCTGCATGTGTAGGAAGACATACTGCCTAGAACATACTGCTCATCACTAAAGAGTCTCACCGATTACAAGATTTCTGCTTAAGTAAAATACTAAAAATGAACTCAAGAATGCATCTACTCTACCAAATAGAGTTTCGGTTCTAGCTCTTCTTTGTACCAGTTCATAAGCCCTGAACACTACCGGTATCACTTCTCCTCCAATAATGCTTTCCAAGCTATCTATAGATTATTGCATGATATAACATTTGCATAGAAAATGATCTTCATAGATATACTTTGCATTATAGAGATCTACTATATACTCCCATAACCATATCATGTCTCTCATTTATTTCAAAATGACCTAGCAGACTGATCTATATACCCATTACAAACGATATGCCTTATGTTGGCTTAAAATACATTACAAAAGGATATTTTATGTTGTCCTCGACAATAATTACAATATGATTTACTAAATAAATCCTCTTTGATGTCGGCTTCCTTGGAGTATTGATGTTAGTGCTGGTGTAGTCCCGAATGCTCCAAAGCTAGTGTCTACCGATATATGGCTCCTAATGCCGGTAAATGATTCCATCTAATCTTGTTTCCATTAATGATAACAAAATGAATCCAATGAGTGTCAATTTCCAACAATCTCTCCCTTTGGCATTGATGGCAACACTCATGTGAAAAATGGATTCCCTGTCGATTCAACTAAAATATGCTCCCCCTAAGCAATACACTTCTTTTGATATCCTAATATCCTTTCCATGTGTTCTTTTCTGGTATTTTATGATATTTTTCACATATATACATACTCCCCCTTTGACATTAATTTCAAAGAATGATGAAAGAATTGAAAGAATTTTAGAAAAAAAGAATAAATGAATACTGTTAATTTCACTAGAGCTTGACCATCCTTTAGATTTCAGGGTATGCCTTATCCAATAACTAAAGATATGTATCCCAATCGGTTTTCAAGGTTTCAAAAATGGATACTAGTCCACTTAGTAAGTGTGCTAGTGTTTCCTTCTCTTTTACTTCTATCAGTGTGGGTTTAGCTATCATGTCCATGCACTCTCTCTTATGAACACCTAATTAATCTAATTTGGGACTTAAAAGTCCTCTAAGACTTCTTGCCCTACGAATAATCTTATCTTTCTCTTTATCCAAAACAAAAATTTGATTCTCCAAGGACAAAATTTGTCCATCAATAGATGTGGTTAGTGTAGTTTATCCATCAAAAGAATTAGCAATGTTAGCTATCTTGTCATATAACTCCTTCAATTTGCCATCTACACTAGCAATGAGAATTTCTATACTGCAACATACTCTATAGATATTTGTACATTGTTTTAAACAAACCTTAATAAGAATAAGTTTTTCCTCAATTTTCTTCTTTTCTATATCTATGATGTGATGAAAAGCTATTCTTTTAGCTGCTGTGAACTTTTCCAAAGCCTGTTGGTCTACAATCTGCTTCAGAGATTGAAATTTTTTAGAGATGTGACCTTTTAGAGTCTTGAGCTTGTCGGTAGGGCTTGCTTGATCTTCAATCTGACAATCAGGTATCATTTTGTGCAATACTCTGAATGATTGATCAATTATTCCCTTGTCTTTAGTACCATCCTTTAGTAATTTCTAAGTAGCCATTATCATCAATTCAGTTGGACTCATCTTAAAGACTAATTTCTTCTCAACCTAAGAAATGTCAATTGCCAAAACCTTTGTGAAGGAATCAGTTTTAACTGTTAGTATAGACTCAGTTGATTCCACTTCAACCTCTTTTACACCGCTGGCTTCACCACTTGGTGCAGTGTCAGTTACTATTGGTGGAGTTTTATCCATAATATTTACAAAGTCTTGTACATTGGCTTGCTCAAAAATTGTTTGTGCCGATACAGACTGTACACTCTCCTTTACTTTCAGTTGTGTCAAAATTGGAGTTGAACTACCCAAAATACCTTTCCCTTTTGATTTTTCATGAGTGGTGGAACTTTTTGCTTTTGTAGTTTCTTCTTGAGATGTGAGAAAATCTGGATTTTTTTGAAAGAATTTGGTCCAACCCTTGCTAGTCTCATTTATTACCTCATTTAATCTGCCCATC
The DNA here is from genome assembly GCF_030272615.1 of Cryptomeria japonica. Classification (NCBI taxonomy): domain Eukaryota; kingdom Viridiplantae; phylum Streptophyta; class Pinopsida; order Cupressales; family Cupressaceae; genus Cryptomeria; species Cryptomeria japonica. The sequence continues at coordinate 853,857,572 of NC_081409.1, read as the reverse complement.
ATAAGGCTTATCTGTCAGGGTTTACTACTCAAAATTGTCCTATTTGCAACATCTATGCATTTTTTCATTTCCTCATTGTTTATAGCACCACACATTTCCAAAAGTGTTGCTTCCTTAATCTCCCTATCCCTCTTCACAACATCAAGTCTTCTAGCCTTGAGTTTATTATACAAGGATAGAGGTATCTCCTTCAAAATTTCAACTAAGGCTTTCTTATAAATGTCTATATACAACAAAATAGCCTCTTCTATTTCATTTTTCTCATTTTCTTCTAAGTCCTCATAATACTTAGATACATTTTTTAAAATTCCATCTTTTGTAATTTCATCAATAAGCTCAGCATAGGTCATTGTGGTCTCACTAGTTTCAATGTCATCACCCTTTGTCTTTTTGCTTGTGGTTGCCAATGTAGGTGTGATTGGTTTCCTCTTTTGCATAGGCTTCCTTGCTGGTGGTGGAGGTGTAGTAGGTTTGGTTACCTTTCTAACAATTTTCCTCCTAAGCTCTACTTTTTTCTGCTCTACTAGTGGTTGTACTGATTTCTTCCTTTGTACTCTTCTAAAAGCTAGAGATTGATTGTCCTTAGGGTCAAAATCAGAAGTGATAGGGGAAATGAAAGTTTATGGCTTCTTCACTTCTGAAGTACTAGCCACTGTCAGTGCGGCTGTTGGTTTGGATCCAGATCCTAGTTGAGTATCTATCTTATGAATTACATCATGTACATATGCAGACATCTTTTCTATTTTCTTCTCTCTACTCTTCCTGATAAAACTAGTTTTCACTTCAAGGGCCTTCTCTCATGCTATACCAAAATGCTCTATTTTATCATCCAATGGGGCATCTAACAACATTTTTGCATAGAGTCCAAAAATACTATCATCCACTTCATATCCAAGTTCTGTAATCTAGATTGTCCTAGGTTCAACTGCCTCCATAATATTTTCATCGGTTTTCACCATAAAGAAGATATCAATGGAGTACTTCTCCACAATTTTCTTTGATATTTTTTCCCTCTGCCTCATGTTTTCTTGGAATGTTTTGAAATACCCCCAAAGTTTCTCATCTCTTTCGATACCAAGATTGGTGATTTCTTCATTGATCTACATACCTACCGACATGTCATGAGCCCAAGACTTCTTACCAAGACTAGGTAGCTCATTTAGGAAGTAGAGCATTAAACATACAATGATATTACCATTTCTAAAAGTGCCTTTCTTAACTCCCTTGATCTTTCCAAGGTTTAACATCAATTCACTCCTCATCCATTCACACAAATCATACTTTACATCATTTTGTAGCATCTCATATGCAACTTGAATGCAATAAATATCAACATAATTCAATCGGTTGGATTGAGTTACCTTATAACCTATTATCATGCTTGCAAATTTTACATCATTGTTGGTGATTGTGCTAATGCTTATTGATCTGCTATCAGGAGTTGCACCGGTGAGTTTTTCAACCTCTGTGTTGGAAATTTTCTTGCCATGTTCTTATCTGGCTTTGGGTATGTTGGTGACTACTTGAATAGCCTCCTTGGTGATCATGTAAGGCCGATCAAGCTAGATAAACTCATTATGAACCCTACTTAGAACATATCAGATAACCTCATCTTTGAATTTTAGTATGTACAGAATACCGGTTAACCCTAGATCCTCGATTTCTTTGAATTCTAGTTTGATGGTTCTGGAGTCTCCTAGTATATGGATTGATACATGCTTTTGATTTACTCTATTCCTAGATCCTCTAGGGTATAGTGAATGTATTCCCTTACATCTTCAACATACATCACGCCATCAGGAACCCTAGAAAATGCTCCCGCAAAGTCTTCCTTCTTAGCAAATTCAGGAACCTCCTTGAATATGGGCCTTAACCTATCCTTGACTTTGAAAATGGTACGGTTTGCAATAAAAGTAGGAGCTGAAGATCCAGATGCCATTTGAAAGAATACCTGAAATTGAATGTTGGTGGATGATTTATAACTTCTCAAAATCATTTCACATTGGTTTTGTTGGCTCTTAATTTGCCTGAAGTTCACCTTTTCCTCACTATGAATGCTTGAATGCTCAGTGACTGAAAATGAATTCACTTACCCTTTTTATCGGTGAATAAAACCTTAATCTTTCTTTTTCATAAATGCTTCGAACAACCCTAACTGATGTCGGTTTCATAGTCTTGTGTCAGGTAAACCTTCTTCAATGAAGAACACAACTCTCCAGATCTCTTCTAGATCTCCTTCAGGGTAATATGCGAGATTTTGCAATGACTTTGCCAAACCCTAAGGCTTATGCCTCCATTACTAGTGGAATTTCCTACCAGTGGAGGAATACCCTATTCTACCGGTGGAGTTATAGGTGTAGATCCATCTCCACTTGGTTCTTTAGATTTTTTAACCCACATCTTGGTATGATCTTGTTGTATTTCATCTACCTTCTGCTTTCCTTTCTTATTATCTTTATCATTGCTAACTGGTTGAGTCTTGCTTCTATAGTATTTAGCAATATAAACTATTTTATTGCATGCATAACATGTAACATTATTCTTTTGAATTTCTTTGACATATCCGGTATCATTGCTTGACCTACAATGACTAGGAAAATGTCCAAACTTTCTACATGCATGACATTTAACATTCATTCTGCAATCCTTGGATCTATGACCATATTTCTTGCAATTTGTACATTGACCGGGGATAAAATTATAGTTTTGATTTGCTTTATTTCTACATTGTTTAGCCATATGCCCAGATTTATTGCAAACAAAACATCTACCATTGAATTTATAAGAATTAGATTGTCGTACCAGTTTCCTTTGTTCTGATAAGTTTTGCATGCCAGTTGTCTAATATTCATTTGCAGTATCGAAGCTTTCACCTTGTACAAATCCAAGTCCTCTATAATCATCAATCTATCTTTGTCTTTTTAATAAGTCATCCAACTGTGTAGTGTTGATCCTGAATTTTTCTTTATACTCACTTGCAGTAGTCAGATCATCTCTCAGATTGGTTATTTGTCTTTCAAGTTCTTGTTTGTTGTTCCGGGAGTGTGCCAAGTCAGTTCTCAACAAATTATTCTCCTGATTCAATTTGCCAGATTCATCAAATTTGTTCTTCAAAGATATAACAAAATTATCTTCCTTCTTCTTTCTATCCTCAATATCTTTTGATAATCTCATAGTCAGATCTTTCATTTCATTCTTCATGAGCATGTTTGCTTGACTTAGTTTCTGACAGTGTTCCTTAAGTGCATTCTTCTCCTCATCATTCAGGTTTTGCAATAGTTCTTTTCTATTGGCTTGAGTTGATGATAACCTTTCTTGTAGGATAAGAATGAACTCATTAGCATAATTCAATTCATCTTGCAATTTCAAGTTCTTTATCCTTTCAACATCATAATCCTCAATAGCCAACTCAAGTTGCTTCTCCATAGCCATATTCAAAGATCCCTATTTCAAGATCTTCCTCAAGATATTAAACTTCTTCCAAGGTTCTCGGATCTGATACCAATCGTTAGGATTTGAGAACACTAAGAGGGGGGGTGAATCAGTGTTCTTCTGATATGATAAGATTTTATACTTTTATACCATACACATACAAATTGATAAACAAATAAACATATAACTTGAAGAAATAAATCATCCACATAAATGAACACTATAACACATAAAATTTATATGTGGAAAAACTCAAAGAGTTAAAACAATGATGGGATTTGTGACCCACAATATCAGTTCACTGGCCATATGAAAAGATATTACATATAATGGGAGCCTGCATGTATAGAAAGGCATATTGCCTAGAGCATACTTATCATCACTAAAGAGTCTCACTAACTACAAGCTTATTGATTAAGTAAAATGGTGAAAATGAACTCAAGAATGCATCTGCTATGCCAAATAGAGTTCTGATTCTAGCTCTACTCTGTACCAGTTCATAAACCCTGAACACTACTGGTATCACTTCTCGTCCAAGAATTATTTCCAAGATATCTACAAATCATTACATGATATAACATTCACATATAAAATGATCTTCATACATATACTTCATATTATACAGATCTGCTATATACTCCTATATCCATATCATGTCTCTCATATATTTCAAAATGACCTAGAAGAGTGACCTATTGTTGGCATTATGTGAACCGGCATGCGCCTTATGTAAACTGGCATGAAGACATAATGATATTGTATGTTGTCATTGATGTCAGTATGAGACAGTGTGTGAACCAGCACATGAGATAAGTGAAGAAAGAGATATCAGCATATGTGTGAATTGGTATATGCCAAAGTGAAGTGGCACATTTGTTCAAAGTGAACCAGCATGCAGTTATGGGAACCGACACATGAAGCACTGTATGACTACCAGTTGGTAAGGTAGCTTCCACTTCGGGGTTTTCAGTTGGAGTATCTCAAGTCTGTGTGACTCAATCGGTGATCTTTGTGTGATGAGTTAGTAGTATGATGGAGGACAAATTGTGTTGCCATGTAAGCTTTGTGCACGTGAAGGATCTTGCATGAAGAAGACTATTCCTATCTACCTCAAGAATGTGCGAAGTCTATCAAATAGTGATAACGCGTGATGGGTTATCAGCCGCCATGAAAATGGTGGATAATGGATGATGGAGAATGTCTTGAGATCAACTCAAGACTGGTGCATTCAATGCAGTATGTTTCAATGGTCAGGATCAAACTATTTGAATTGCTCAACCTAACAAGTTTAGGGTTTAGGGTTTTTGCTACCGACCTGTATGTTCCCTATAAGGTTGATGTTAGGTTTCTGTCTAAAGTTGTTGGCAAAAAGTTGTGAGCGTGTATCCAACGAAAGTGATACAAGATTCTTGCCAGACCATAGGAGAAAAGAGATACCTACAGAGTCTATGTGTAGAAGAAAAAGAGGAGCCTAAATGGATCTGTATTATTATTAAGTACTGTTAACAAATCATTGTAATACCTGTTGATCTCTAACCACTTCAACAGTTGCAAAATCCCCTAATAGGGTAGCCTTAACTGGCTTGATTCAAAATCCCTTAAATCGGGTGGTCTTAACTGGCTTGCTGTAAATCCCTTAACTGGGTAACTCAAAGCTAATGAGTTCTTAGAAGCTAGAGAAGCTTAGGAGATCCTTTCAGCTATTGAGTTCTTAAAATCCTCTAACAAGGTGACCCTACCAGGTTTAACCCTTCACTGGGTGATCCCTAATAGGATCGGTTCCTACCAGAACCTATTGTAATGTTCTTAACTGGACAAGGCTCCTAATAGAGCGGACTTCCAAAGAGTTCAAAAAGCAGCTTGTGGGTATTCATCCCCACCGTGGTTTTTCCCAGTTGGGTTTCCACATGAAAAATATGTGTGTCATGAGAAATGCTTTTGTCTTGTGATTCTTTGTTTTATCTGTTATGCACATGAAGTTTCTATGTTTTATGTTTGTCTATAAAACATATTGAACTCACTATTGTGAAGATTTGATGGTTAGGTCTACTAGTTCATGCATGAGAATATTATGATAATGTGGTATTGAGCTAAGTGAAAAGCTTAGTAACTGGCCGGTTCATGACTGATTGAGTTATTCTGGGTGCTACCAGTTGCACTCTGTTTTACCGGTATCTCTATTTATCAGTCATTGTGAGTGTTTGCTATCAAACTAGTTTTTGGACTGTATTTGTGTCTGTATTGATTCACCCCCCCCTCTCAGTACTGGTTTGGTACTAGTGGTTCATCATTGAGTTATCACCTATATACCCATTACAAACAATATGCCTTATGTCAGCTTAAATACATTACAAAAGGATACTCAATGTCGGCCTCGACAATAATTACAAAATGATTTACTAAATTAATCCTCCTTGATGTCATCTTCCTTGAAGTATTGATGTTGGTGTCAGTGTTGGTGTATCCCTGAATGCTCCAAAGCCAGTGTCTATCAGTATATGCCTCCTAATGTTGGTAAATGATTCTATTTAATAGTTTTTCCATCAATAACAACAAAATGAATCCAATGAGTGTCAATTGCCAACTAGATGGTAAGCCTATTGTTTATAGATATTTAGGTTATATCACACAACCCCACCTGGGCAAGATTGGTTTTTGGAGGAGGTAGTTGGATAACTTCATAATTTTAGTATGGAGACCATATAGAGGTCTATAGCACTGGGATGAATTGAGGAGAGAGTGGAGAGATATGTTTATGACCTGACCTCTCATCAACAGATCTTCTACTATTATTGAGTATTTTGTAGTGTCTAGGGTTTTGAGGCAGTATGGGAGACTACAGAGTATATCCCAAGAATTTACAACATATGCGAGATACGGGGATGAGGAGAGAAAAGAATGGGTACCTAGACTCTCATATGCATTATGTATGCAAGATTTAGAGGGTTTACAGCCACAGAGATGGGAGTACCTAGAGGATGTGGCAGATGTGGGGGTCTTTCCTGAGTATAGGGATTATTTTCAGAGACATCCCTTTCCTTGGTTGATAGATCCTAGACAGCATGCACCCCTTATAGATGAGATTGATGAGGATGCACCAGCATAGGCATAGGTACCAAGTTAGGTATAGGGATGAGTGCAAGTAAACGAATGGAGAGCGGATGTACCTAGGCCGACAAGAGGTTATCCTAGTGCTAGTAGTATTAGCACACTAGCAGGAGTTTGACATCGACAGATAGTAATAGTTCTGATACTTAATGTTAAGTACAAATGCCAAGCTAATAAGATGAGAGGGGGGGGTGAATCATACAACCTTAATCTTCCATAAAAACAATAGATTCAACCTTGGTAACATATACTTCAATAATATAACCAAAACTGCTAAACATGCAAACTCAAAAGCATCATAACACTCATAACAATAGATTTAACATGGAAACCCAAATAGGGAAAAACCACTATGGGATTTCGGACCCACTAAGAAATATACTCTTCTAGAGTATGCTTGGTTAAAAGCAAATCCTGTTAAAGACTACAAACACATTGCTAGATGTGACCCGGTAAAGGGATTTCCCTCAGATCTGTTAGGATCTTCACCTTGTTAGAAGTGACCTTATTAAAGGATTTCAAACACTCAATTAGAATGTCACCTTGCTAGAGGGTTTTACAAATAAGACTGTTAAGTCCACTCAGTTAAGAGATTTTCTATCACTTTACAAAATAACAGTAATAAAAATCTATCTGCAACTTCACATCAAAAATTCTAAAGCAGATTCTTATTTGCTCAATACAATCTAGGACTTATCTTGTCCAGCTGCTAGGCTCTATACTTCGTTATTCAAATAGGTCTTCAAGCTTCTATGCTCAGTAATCACTATGTAGCATCCCTGTGCATACACTTGCCCGTATACATTGTTTATCAATAGTTCCTTAGTTATAAACAATTCACCAACCGCTTAAACTCCTTGATCACATATCCCATGATCAATCATAGCCATCAGATCTTCAAACTTGACTAGGTTCAATGTATCCTTCAATCTGAAAACATTTTACCCCGGCTTGGAACTTGCATACATTTCTTGGAACTTGTGCTAGGGTATTGTAGTTCAATCTAAGTTGTAGATATTCTTGCCAATTTTCCTTTACCATAGATTCTTTAACAAACTTCATGCACGGCATACCAATCATTTAATCATAACTAGCTCATCATCTTCCTTCATTAAATAATTCTTATATTCATTTAATGCATTCTGTTACTACTCGGTTGCAACGCAGTAAATACTAAACTTCACTCGGTAGACATTTTGCCTTCATTAATTGATTGTGATAACCTTAGGGTTTACCGACTAGGTTCTTTGCTCAGTAACATAGTATAGTATTAACCTTACAATCAATAACATATGTAGGATATCAAAACAATCTAAACATCATGATCTCATCATTGTCTAACTTGGTAATAGTTGCCCATTGAATAACTTATTCCTCCCCTTATTCATCATATTCTTTCCGTGTCTTTTACCGACATCTTTATACACATCAAATCATACTTCTTAAGATATTAGAAAATCAATTTCTTGACATCAATGACAAAATAATAATATTAAGACAGTAAACATCCTTGATCAGTTATATCCAGAATCATCAAAAACCTTCTCAATATCCTTATTGAAATGCCAACAATCTCTCTTTGTCTGTTATAATGCCAACAATCTCCCCCTTTGGCATTGATGGCAAAACCAATTGATTTGACCTATCTGATTCGAATTGCTGTGAGATTCTGAAATGCTGAAATGCTCTACCCTTCTCATCAGTCTTCTCCCCCTTTTCTTCAATCTTCTCCCCCTTTGACAACAATGCCAAAAAGTAAAGAACTAAAACATAATTTCTTCCTGTATGAAGTGATTTCTTGCTATTATGTGTCAACTTACTCTCGATTAGATCATTTTGACTTCAATTCCTGTTCCCTGTTATTGTTTCCTGCACACCTTTAGAAAACAGCCTAAAGTGTGTAAATCAACATCAACTCCTAAAAGATGTTCTGTAGAGTCATCGAATTGATGGTTTCACCGAACTCGGTTAGTGAATGGAAGATAGGGGTAGGACCCTAACTTACTTTTGAGATACTCAAAAGTGTCCCTTGGTAGTGGCTTGGTAAAGATATCTACTATTTGTTCCTGTGTGCTAACATACTCCAACACCACTTTCTTCTCTTGAGCTTCTTCTCTAAGATAATGATATTTGATATAGATGTGCTTTGTATTAGAGTGCATAACAAGATTCTTTGAAATGTTAACGGCACTAGTATTGTCACGGAATATAGCTACTGGCTGGGTAACTTTCTCATTTATACCTTCCAATAGTTATTTGATCCATGCTATGCTGGTACAATTCAATGCTGCAGCAACGTATTCAGCTTCTTCTGTTGACTGTGAAACACATCCTTGTTTCTTGCTAAGCCAACTCACTAGTCTTTCTCTTAAAAAGAAAGCTCCTCCACTTGTGCTTTTTCTGTCATCAATGTTGCCGGCCCAATCAGCATCAGCATAAAATTTTAAATCAAAGTCATTTACTTTCTAATATACTAAGCCATAATCCTCAGTGCCTTTCAAGTATCTAAAAATTCTCTTGATTGTTGTCATCTGTGTTTCCTTAGGATCTGCAAAGAATCTTGCAACTATACCTACTGCATGTGCTATGTCTGGCCTGCTGTGAACAACATATTGTAGCTTTCCAATCATGGATTGGTAAAGTGTCTCATCAATAGATGCATATTCATCATTCTTTGATAGTTTACAATTGGTAGTCATAGGAGTACTTACTAGTTTTGAATCCTCCATTCCATATTTCTTCAAGATTTCCTTTATGTACTTGGATTGAGTAATGAAAATCTTATCTTTTATTTGCAGTATCTGTAAACCTATAAAATGCTTTATCTCTCCGATTAATGACATCTCAAATTATTTGCTCATTTTATTTCCAAAGTTCTTGCATAGAGAGTCATTTCCACAAAAGATAATAGCATCAACAAATATGGCTGAGATCAGTATTCCATTTTCATCATTCTTCATGTACTTATTGTTGTTTTCACTTTTTCTTATACAATGAATCTTGATTAAATAAGAGTGTAGTCTTTCATACCATGCTCTAGGTGCTTGTTTTAGACCATATAAAGCTTTGTTCAATTTACATACTTGATCCTTATTCTTGTCTTCAACAAATCCTTTAGGTTGTTTAATAAAAATTTCTTCTTCTAATATACCATTCAAAAATGTAGATTTGACATCCATTTAATATACCTTGAAATTTTTGTAAGCAGCATATGCCAACAATGTTCTTACTCCTTCAAGTCTAGCCACAGGTGCAAAAGTTTCACCATAGTCAATACCTTCTTCTTGGGTATAACCTTTGCAAACTAGTCATGCTTTATTTCAATGACCTCACCTTTTTCATTCAGCTTGTTTATGAAAATCCACTTTGTACCAATTACATTTTTTTCCTTCGGCCTTGGGACCAATGTCCATGTGTCATTCTTCTTGATTTGATCAATCTCTTCTCTCATAGCATTTATCCAATCTTCACTGTTAAATGCCTCTTTCACTATTCTCAGTTCAAATTTAGATATCAGACATGTGTTCTATCTTAGTTTGTTCCTTGTCATCACTAGATCATCCTTATCTCCTATAATCTGACTTGATGCATGATGTCTTCTAACATACTTGGCTAATACAGGCTCAGTAGGCTCTATATGATCTTCTTCATCACTCAGTAACTAGATATTCTCTTCATTTTCTTCAAAAGTTCTCTCGGTAAGACTTGTCAATTGAACATAGACAAAATCATCATAATCTTCTGGTTCCTTGGAGTTTCCTTCATCATTTCTTTCTGCAAATTTATCAATTTTCACATTTGCACTTTCTACTATTTTGTTAGATGATTTGATCAGACACTTAAATGCTTTACTTCTAGAAGAATAACCTAGAAATGTTCCTTCTTCACTTTTCTGATCAAACTTTCCATTTATATCATCTTTGTGAACATAGCATCTACTTCCAAAGATTTTGAAATAACTTACATTAGGTTTCTTGTCATACCAGATCTCATATGGTGTCTTCAAAGTTCCTTTCTTCAGTTGTACTCGGTTCAAGGTGTAAACTGCTATGCTTATTGCTTCTCTCCAAAATGTTTCTGGAACTTTCTTTTCAATCATCAGGGTTCTGGCACAATCCACAATAGATCTATTTCTTCTCTCAGCTATCCCATTTTGTTGTGGAGTTCTCGGTGCAGATACTTGTCTTTTTATACCATGATCGTTGCAGAATAAGTTAAACTCATCAAATATGAACTCTCCTCCTGTATCTGATCTAAGACATTTCAGTTGTCTCCTTGTTTCATTTTCAACTCTTGCCTTGTACCATTTAAACATTTGAAAAGCTTCTAATTTTTCTTTTAAAAACATTACTGACATCATCCTTGAGTAATCATCCACAAATAATATGAAATATTTATCACCATAATAACTTTGAACTTTCATAGGACCACAAAGATCAGTGTGCACAAGATCTAAAATTCCCTTAGAAGTGTAGGACTTACTTGTAAATCTTGATCTTGTCATTTTACCCATCTGGCATCCTCGACACATAGCATTCTCAGGTTTCTCAAGACTAGGTAGACCTCTTAGTAGTGCTTCTTACTTATTTTGATTAGATTATCAAAATTTACATGATAAAACCTTTTATACCATAACCAAGTATCATCTATCTTTGCATACAAACACTTGTTCCGAGTTGAGTCAAGGTGAAATGTGTTACCTTTTGTTTGTGTCCCGGTAGCAGCTAACTTTCCATGTTTGTCATGAACTTTGACAATTCCTTTCTAAAATTCTATTCAGTAACCTGTATTGTTTAGCTGTGCCACACTCAATAAATTGTATTTCAAACCTTCGACCCAATAAACATCATTGCATCTAGCATTGTCAAGAAGTGTTGTGGATCCTTTACCTTTTATCAGACATGGTGCATCATTACCAAATCTTACATAACCTCCATCATAATCTTCTAACATAACAAACTTGTGTTTATCACCTATCATGTGATGTGAGCATCCACTATCTATGATCCAAGAATCATTAGTATTTATGTGAGATATTAGGGCTTTTTCTTCATACCTTTCTTCATCTGATCCATCTTTGATAGCCACATAAACTACTTCCTCTGTATCGGTTTCATCTGATTTATCATCATTGGATTCCTCATCAGCTATTAAGCATGACATTCTATCTCTTCTTCTAAAGTCTCGGTGTCCTTTGTAATGATTATCTTTCTGTCTGTCATCTTGGTAATCTCTCTTTTTAGTAGAATCTTTCTTAGGATAGTTAGAAGCCATATGTCCTATCTTATCACAATTGAAACATTTCAAAGGTATTTTTCCTTTATACTTACCTTTGCCTCTCAATAACCTTCTAGCTAATAGTGCTTCAAACTATTCTTGCTTTCTGATTTCCTCATACAGTTTGTGTACTTCCTCCATGTTCTTGTAAAATCTTTCACTTTCTCCACTATGATCCCCTTTAGTGTACTTACTCATTCTATCATTGTAATCATCAGATTCACCAATATGAAAAGAACTAAATGCAGATTCAACTTTATTTACCGATGACCCACTGTTATCAAAATTACTTAACTCAAATGCATCTAACTTACCAATAGTAGCATCTAAAGAAACTGGCATATTGGGTACAGACCTTAATTCATTGATTGTAGAGACTTAGATTTGATAATCTGGTAGAAGGGTTCTTAACAACTTACTTGTTATGTCCTTTTCTTCAATAGTTCCACCTGCTCCTTTGATTTGATTGACAATCTCCTTTAGTCTTGTACTGTATTGGGTTATATTCTCACCTCCATTCATCCTCATAGATTCAAGTTGTCCTCTTAGACTATCCACTTTTGCTCTTTGAACTTGTTCATCTCCACCATACACAGATATGAGCTTGTCCCACATTGCCATTGCATCATTGCAGCCTTCTAGATCATTAAACTCTGAGTCGGTCAATGCAGATGTTATTCCAATCATTGCTTGGATATGTTCTTGCTTTTCTTTTATCTCTTCCATTGTTAATGGATAGGTGCTCAGTGTAATGAAATCATTCTCTAGATAATATACAACATATTCTCCAACTCCTGATAGGTGCAGCTTCATCCTTTTCTGCCATGTAGAGAAACTTGACTTGTTCAGCTTCGGTGCATCCCTCTTATACATCTTTGGATCTTTGCCTCAAGTACCTTTAAACTTTTTCTTTCAGAGTCCAAAGCTCTGATACCAATTGATAGTTCTAATACTTAATGTTAAGTATAGATGCCAAGCTAATAAGATGAGAGGGGGGGGGGGTGAATCATACAACCTTAATCTTCCATAAAGATAATAGATTCAACCTTGATAACATATACTTCAATAATATAACCAAAACCGCTAAACATGCAAACTTAAAAGCATCATAACACTCATAACACCAGATTCAACATGGAAACCCAAATAGGGAAAAACCATTGTGGGATTTTGGACCCACTAAGAAATATACTCTTCTAGAGCATGCTTGGTTAAAAGAAAATCCTGTTAAAGATTACAAACACATTGCGAGATTTGACCCGATAAATGGATTTCCCTCAAATCTGTTAGGATCTTCACCTTGTTAGAATTGACCTTGTTAAAGGATTTCAAACACTCAATTAGAATGTCACCTTGCTAGAGGGTTTTAAAAATAAGACTGTTAAGTCCACTCGATTAAGAGATTTTTTGTCACTTTACAAAATAACAGTACTAAAAATCTATCTTCAACTTCACATCAAAAATGCTAAAGCAGATTCTTATTTGCTCAATACAATCTAGGACTTATTTTGTCCATCTGTTGGGCTCTATACTCTATTATTCAAATAGGTCTTCAAGCTTATGTGCTCACTAATCACTATGTAGCATCCCCATGCATACATTTTCCCGCATACATTTTTTTATCAACAGTTCCTTATTTATAAACAATTGGCCAACCGCTTAAACTCCTTGATCACATATCCCATGATCAATCATAGCCATCAGATCTTCAAACTTGACTAGGTTCAATGTATCCTTTTATCTAAAAATGTTTTACCCTACCTTGGAACTTACATACATTTCTTGGAACTTGTGCTATGGTATTGCAGTTCAATCTGAGCTATAGATCTTCCTGTCGATTTTCCTTTACCATAGATTCTTTAACAAACTTCATGCACAACATACCAATCATTTAATCATAACCAGCTCATCAGCTTCCTTCATTAAATAATGCTTATATTCATTTAATGATTTCTATTACTACTCGGTTGCAGCTTGGTAAATACTAAACTTCACTTGGTAGACATTCTGTCTTCATTAACCGATAGTGATAACCTTAGGGTTTACCGACTAGGTTCCTTAGGGTTTACTGACTAGATTCTTTACTCAGTAACATAGTATAGTCTTAACCTTACAATCAATAACATATGTAGGATATCAAAACAATCTAAACATCATGGTCTCATCATTGTGTAACTTGGTAATAGTTGCCCATTGAATAACTTATTCCTCCCCTTATTCATCATATTCTTTCTGTGTCTTTTACCGACATCTTTATACACATCAAATCATACTTCTTAAGATATTAGAAAATCAATTTCTTGACATCAATGACAAAATAATAATATTAAGACAGTAAACATCCTTGATCAGTTATATCCATAATCATCAACAACCTTCTCAATATCCTTATTGAAATGCCAACAATCTCTCTTTGTCTATTATAATGCCAACAAATAGGGGAGGGTAGATCCTTAGGAGCTATTAGGGGTGATACTGGAGGGACTAAGGAAGAAAAGTTTGGAGGTGAGGAGGACAAAGCAGTTCCTAGAGAGGTTAGGCGGCGAAGAGATGAGAGGGCAGAGGGTGGAGAGGAGATGGGGAGAGAGCATGCAGTGCTAGACATAGTATGGTCTTTGAGGGTGACGGTGACAGAGTTGTAGTGGCATAGACACAACTAACAAAGAGAGACTGGCAGATTGTTGAGATTATAGCTGATCATGATTGACAAATCACAGAGCGAGATTCTCTTAAGAGAGAGGTTTTGCATTAGACAAGCCAGACAACTTATTATGTTGCAGTGTATAACATAGCAGTCCTAGTAGCACAACATGTTGTGTCACATTCTTAGTATATGACTCGATTTGAGGGAGCTAGGGCACCCAGATAGGATGATGATCAGCAGGCACCACCTCCTCCACCTGGAAATGAGGGAGAGAGAGAGATCTAGATTTGTTATATCTCCAGATTTTGCTATATACCCCATTTTTTTGTAGCTTATATGATTCTTTCTCCAATGAGACATTGTATATGATAGTTGATATTATTTGTACTCTTAGACACTAAGACTATGATGAGATATACAAGCTCTTGATTTGATTTCATCGTACTTTTATTGATTAATTATGAGATGTCTTTCTATATGCTTTATTCTATATGTATGCACATATTTTTCAGTATAGATGTATGTAATTCAGTTGAATACGGATGTTTTTTTTCTTTTCATATGCAAATAAATGATGAAAAAGAGAAACTAGTAATGCAAATGTTTATTTTTCTTGCAATAATATGAATGGAAATGAATATGTCATAAAATGTATGAATCTATATAAGATTCTCATGTATGTAGCTAACATCTCAATACACAAGTACTCGATCAAAGAAATGATAATGAAAAGGTGGATGACTTAGCCAAGAAATGACGACTGCTTAAGACTCTCATTCAAAAGATAAAGAAATAAATTGTTATCATGCTGAAATCACTTGAAATGCACAAAATTTATAATGAATGCAACCGAAAACCTAGTCACTAGATTTGGTATGCGTAGTTTTCATCACTGAGCCTTTTATAATGTTGAAAATAGACATAAGCACCAATATATTTAAAGCCAAGATGACCTGAATGTAACGTCCTTTTGGTATAATAGGTAAACATAAGCACCAAGGCATGAAGAGCTAGGATGACCTGAATGTTGCTTGCATGCAAATTCATCAAACAAAGTAGAGTCCATTCCTTTTCATATGCAATATTAATTATCTTGTCTTCAATGACCCTTTTATTATTCATATCCTTGGACAAGTGTAAGCATGCATCCAGATTGCCTAATAAAGAAATTTTCTCAAAATAGACAAGGAAATGTTTCCCAACCTCCTTGTAGTATACAAATAAGAGAAGTTGAGGTATGTATGGAAATTTCACCTTGATATGAAGGCTCAAATTATAGACACCCAACTTATTTAGATGTTTCTAGATCATCTGAATCACTCCTACAAGAAGAAAACATAGAAAAGTATTATGCCCCCAATCCTTGCTCCTCTCAGTCAAGATAGACTTCCTCAAGTTACTCAGAGGGAATAATAATCAAAAACCAATTTAAAAGACAACACAGAAAGAAAATTTCAATCATGTCTCAAATAGTTTAGTGATTGTTTTCAATGGTCTTGTGTTGCTTGTTTACTTAGTGATAAAACTCTATAGTAGCTCGGAGATAGGTCACTGACTTAGATTCTACCGACAAAAATATTACTTGGTTAAACTGCTTAAGACATTTAGATAGATCAATCGATTACCCTAAGACTAGGACATTGATCATTTTCAAGCCATGAGGGTTCCAAAAGAACCAGGATGTCACAAAAGTGACTAAAAGATATGTACAAGCTAAAGAAAAGGTGCAGGAAACTAGGAATGAAAATAGGAAATGCCAAATTTGCACTAATAGATGGAGTACTCTAGTACAAGAGGTACCAAATATGTGTGTGAAAAGTGGTAAATCTGTAAGCAGTGAGACACAACACTTCAATTAAGTTATTGCATGCATGGTTAGACACAAATAATCATGAATATAAAAATCCATAACAAATCGACCTATTGCCTTCTGAAAGATGCGAGTATAGACTTTCTCTCATATTTATCTAAGCATACCAATGACTAGACTACACTGCGATGAAGGATTTAATCAATACAAGCATAAGATTAAGCTAGATGAATGCAAGATTAAGCTAGATGAATGAATATTAAGCTAGTTGAATTCAAGCAATCATGATTAAACTAAATGTGCAAAAATCTAAACTAAGATGCAATAATCTTAAAGTACAAATATTCTCAATGACTCTACAGCAAAAACAACATAATAACAATACAATCTCTAGAGTCCTTTGAATGAGAGATGAAAGGCTGAATTTATAGAGACTCGAAAGAGAGACCAACGGTCAAGATTAGTTAACAGTGAGTGATTGAGATTCCTGAGTGCTTTGACTTAGTTTTAGAGGAGATCAAATTAAGTTAACCTTGAGATAGATTCTAATTATAACTTGATTGAATGCATTCAAATTATAAATCTTAGTTTGCATTGGAGATAAAATTATTCAATTCCATCCACATGAGATAAAATTTAGTTGATTCCATGCACATTTCTTTAATTTGCTCAAGAGTTTTAATTTAGAAAAAGCCTCTTCATTGCAACTGAACTTCTTTCCTCAAGAAAAGCTTTGAGTTTTAATTTTAGAGGAAATGATTAATTCAATTTTATTGGTTTTCTTATTTCTCAAGTTATCTCAATTTTAGAAAAAGAAACATCTTAAGTTTGATTTCCTCTCTCAATTTAATTTTTTTTTAAATTAAATTTTTTTTATGATTAAATGAAAAAATAACTTTATTAATTAAATATGCTAGGATATTTAATTAAATAAATAGGATAATTGATTAAAATGATTTACTTGGAATGATTAATTAAGTAAATAAATATTTAATTAATATAGAATGACTTATTTGCCATCCTACATTAATGATTAAAGAATTAATTAATTAGGTTCTCAAGGTTGATTTAATTACCTTTGGTTAGGACCTTGGTGATATTGTCAAGATTAGGGGCCCATGGTTTAGGTGACCATATTGATTTTTGTTCCAAAATTTGGGCTTATCATTATTATTATTGCTAGTATTGTTGTTGGGAGGATTAACTCCTTCATTGCATAGCTTTAATTAACCCTTCTTTATCATGGCTTCCTCCATCCCGATTCCATTATCAATCATCTTTTTAAAATTTTGATGACATTGCATTTTTAGATGATGGCTCATTTGTGTGTTTAGGTTGTCGATGAATATATCCATGTTCTCATAATCTGGCACTGTACAAGGATATCATGAAGCTAACCATCCACATCTCTGTAGAAATGTCATGAAAGGCTTTCCATTCTTTTGTTTATTATTACATAGGTCTAGAATTGTGATGTCATGTTGTATGTTGTAAGAGTATTATTAAACAAACTTATCCACCAATTCTGAAAAATGATCTAATTCCAGGTGGATGTTTGGAGAACCATTCCATAGCTAGTCCACTTAAGCTTTTTGGAAATTATCTCATTAGGTATGTATCCTCATGTGCAAACTCCATACTCATCATGCAAAATTTCCTTATATGATCCTGAGGATCAGTGCTTCCATTATATTTGTCGTATTTGGGAGTTTCACAACCTATAGGTAATGGTATCATTTTTAGATTTTTGTCAAATGGGTAAGGATAGATCTCTTGAAGCGAGTATCTTCTAACAGTTCCTCTCTACATATCTTCAATTTGTGTTCGCAACATTTTTATTTGTTGTGTTGTGAGAGGATTATCAATAGGATTTATTCTTGCATAACTATGAGTTTGCGTTCTAGTATGATCTTGGTCTCTTCTCATATCATCCCAACTCTTTCTTGTGTCCTCATTAGATTTGGCATTGTTGAGAACTTCTGCGTCATCCTTTTGGAAATGAAAGTTTCCTCATTAGTTCTTGTGTTACCAGGAATTGATGTGTCATCTTTTTCATGACCTAAAATCTCCTCGTGTTGTTCATTATTATGGAAAGGGTCACTTCTCCTTTTTCCTAAATTTCTCACATCAAAATCTTGGGGGACTGTAGCACCAAATTTGGCTAACATTAGGAAGTATTTTTGTTTTTCTCCCTCCAATATTTTCTCCATAAATTTATCAAGTTTAGGATCTTGTTTGATTTCTCTAATATGTTGATCTGTTATGTCTTCTTCTTGTATTTCATTTTGGTGTTCCATGTTTCTATGATCTTTAGTTATTTCAAATGTTTCTATTTCCATTTTTGTGATTTTATGTCTCTGAGCTCTAGTTAAAATGGGCATACACGTGTGTTGAATGTTGTGCAGGGATTCAATCGTCTAAAGGGTGTTTCAATAAGTGGCCAGCTATCAATGTAGATAGATAGAGTGATATGACATGAAAAGATAATTCAAGTATTTGTAGATTTGTAAGTTTTTCGATCTTAGTTTGGAGTGCAATGATGATGGTTTTGATAAAACCAAGTCAAATAGGAACGATATATCCTACGATGTGGGACAAGGTTACCCTGATCAAACATTGTAGTTTCATGATAAATGATGATAGATCATGATGAGAAACTATATTTTGAGTAATTAGTTTATCAAAGAGGGTGATAATGCACTTTGAGATGTTAGATCTTGAACTTGTTGAAGGTGAATACTTGAAAATTTTGGGGTGTCTAGTTCTAAAATCCATTTTGATGGAAGAGAACTTGACCAAGTGAACCAAGAAGACAACCTAAGAAAATGATGATAGATATTAGGTGTATACGCTCACGGTAAATTCATTAAGTAAACATGACAAATCTAGAAAAGACATGCAAGAAAATAGCTCTGGATTGACAAAGACAAAAAATCGTATGATAGTTTACATAGTCCCAGATGATAATTTAGACAGTCCCATATGAAAAATGCATAAACTCGTATAGAAATTCCCACAGAACCATATGACAAACTGGCAAAAAACATTCCTGCGGATCTAACTCCTATGACAATTAACACATAATAGGAATATAAACTAGATTTATTGTACAACAAACGAGAAATATCGTACGAAGGAGGACAAAGTAGAGACAAAATTTTGATTTGGATAGATTTTTGACCAAAAATATTTGATGTTTTGATTTTGTTTTCTAGTTTTAGATATCTAAATTTCTATTTCAGGGATGAAAACACAACAAACACATGATATGATATGTGACCTCAAGCATAGAATGCTAAATTCTAAGGAAGTTGGCTAAGAGAGAAAACCTTTGCTTGCAGACTGGAGTACACACCCAATAGTTAATCAGAATATGGTCACTAAGTATCATGCAATGGATGTTGGAATACAATCCAAGAACACAAAGAGGGGTGGTGAATCAGTGTTCTGCCAGTAATATAAAATTTTACCTTATTATAACATGCACATATAAACCGGTAAATGAAGAAACATATAACATGAAGTAAATAAACCAGCCACATGAATGAACACCATAACACACAAAATTTATATGTGGAAAACCTCAAAGAGGAAAACCATGGTGGGATTTGTGACCCATAATATAAATTCACTGGCCATATGAAACATATTGCATAGTATGGGGGCTTGCACCTGTAAGAAGGCACACTGCCTAGATAACACTGCTCAACACAAAAGAGTCTCATTGACTAAAAGATTTTCCTGAGATAAAACAATGGTGAACTCACAAAATGCATCTGCTATGCCAAAAGGAGTACTAGTTATAGCTATGTTCTGTATCGGTTCTTAAACCCTTTTACCAGTATCTCCTTCTCTCCAAGAATGCTTTACAAACCATATTTTGATCATTGCATGATATTAATTTTGTATACAAATTATCTACATACATGTCCTTTGCATTACATTGTTCTACATCCTTGTCGTACACACTCTTCTATCATAATGACCTAATAGACTGACTTATATACCCTTTACAAGCAATATGCCTTATGTCAGCTTACAATACATTACAAAATATATTCAATGTCAGTGCTATACAATAATTACAAAATGATTAAATAAAACTTTTCGGATCCCAGACTGATGTCGGCTTCACAGAAGTGCTAGATGCCAGTGTTGGTGTCGGTAATGACCTTGATTACTCTAATGTCGGTGTCTATCGGTGTATGCCTCCAATACTAGTATCTTCTGGTATATACCTTCTACACAATATTATTTCCATGAATGACAAGACATGAATCCAATGAGTGTCAATTGCCAACAATCTCCCCCTTTGGCATTGATGGAAACACTCATGTGAAAAATGGATTTTCTGTCGATTCAACTGAAATGTGCTCCCCCCGAGCTGATTAACTATGTTTGCAATATACTCTCTATCTGATATCCTTCCCCTAGGATTATATATATATATATATATATTTTTTTTTAAATACATATCCTCCCCCTTTCGCATTAATGCCAAGGATCGGTGAAAGAATTGAAAGAATTGTAAATAATCTGTGCAAAAAAATGAATAATTACATATTACTTTACCGGAGATTGACCAATTTCAAGATTTTCGGATAAGATTTATCAAGTAACTATATATAGCTATCCCAACCGGTTTTGAATGTTTCAGATATGGATACAAGTCCACTTAGTAAATTTGCAAGTGTTTCTTTCTCAGTGACTTCTGCTTGTGTGGGCTTCACAAGAATATCCATGCATTCCCTCTTATGTACACCAAGTGAATCCAATCTTGGACTCCCAAAACCTCTGAGAATTCTTGCTCTCTGAATAATCTTGTCTCTTTCCTTTTTAAAAGAAAAAATTGATTCTCCAAAGTCAAAATTTGTCCATCAAAAGGATTAGCAATAGTAGCAATCTTGTGTTGTAACTCTTTTATCCTCTTATCTACATTTGTTGTAAGAATTATAATAGACCTTGTAGGTGTTAGTACACCGTTTCAAAGAATTTTCAATAAGTATAATATTCTCCTCAATCTTCCTCTTTTCTATCTCAATAATTTGGTCAAAAGTGGCTCTCTTAGCTAAAGTAAATCGTTCAAGTGCTTGCCAATCGAAAATCTGCTATAATGATTGAAAGTTTTTAGATATGTTCTTTGTCAATACCTTAATATTTCCTGAAGGGCTTGCTTCATTTTCAATCATACAATCACGAATCAATTTGGGCAAAACTATTATTGATAGATCTATTATTCCTTTGTCTGTAGATCCCTCCTTCATTAGCTTTTGAGTAGCCATCATCATTAGCTCTGTGGGACTCATCTCTATGATTGATTTCTTCTGAACTTGAAAAGTGTCAATTGCTAAATTTTTTGATGGGGAATCAACTGTTGGTATGGTATTGGGTGTCTTATCAGTCTTCTTTTCCTTATAATACTGCTGGTGGAGTATTATCCAAAATATTATCATTATCTATATTATCTTGCTCAGACTCTACAAATATTGTTTCTGTCGGTTTAGTCTATACACTCTTATCAATTTTATATTTAACTATCGGTTCATTCAAAATTTGATCTGAACTTCCCAAAATTCCTTTTGCCTTGGATTTGTCTGGAATGGTGGGAGTTGTTGCCTTAGCAAATTCTTCTTGAGAAGTAAGGAAATCAATATTCTTTTGGAAGAATTTAGCTCAACCATCTCTAGTCTCATTTATTATCTCATTTACTCTACCCATCATTAAGCTTATTTGTTGGGGTTTGTTGCTAAAAATTTTTCTGTTGGAAACATCTATACATATTTTTACTTCCTCACTATTTATAGAACCACAAATGCCTAACAATTCAACTTTTTTAATTTCCCTTTCCCTCTTCATTGCATCTAATCTTCTTGCATCTAATTTATTGTACAAAGATAAAGGAATTTCCTTCAAAATTTCTACCAAAGCCTTCTTATATATGTCTATATGTAACAAATTTGCTTCTTCTATTTTATTTTTCTCATTTTCATCTAAATGTTCATATAAATTTAGCACATTCTTCAAAATTCCATCTTTTGTTACCTCATCAATTAACTCTGCACAATTCATATTACCGAATTCAGTTTCTTCATCACTCCTTTTCTTCTTCTTGCTGGGGGTTGTAGGAGAGGATGGAGTAGGATTACTCTTCTTAGTAGGTTTCCTTGTTAGAGGTGCGGATGTTGTTGTTACCTTTCTTACTGGCTTCCTCCTTGGATCCACCTTCTTCTCTTCTACCCAAGGCTTGTCAACTTTCTTCCCTTGTACCCTTTTGAATGCAAGAGGTTTATTATCCTCTCCCTCAGAGTCAGAAGTGATAGGAGATATGAAAGTTTTTGGCCTCTTTACCTCAAGAGAACTTGTTACTATAGTTACTGTAGGTGTCATTGCTATTTGATCTACCAATTTAGATCCAGAACCTAGTTCTGTATCTATCATGTGAATTACATTTTGAACGAAGGCAAACATTTTGTCTATTTTTTTTTCTCTTATTTTCTTGTTGAAACCAATTTTAACTTCAAGAGCCTTCTCCTTTGGATTACCAAAGTGTTCAACCTTATCATCCAAAGGAGAATCAATAAGCATTTTAGCATATAGTTTCAAGATATTGTCATCAACTACATAACCCAGTTTAGTGACCCATATTATTCTTGGTTCCACTGATTCCATGAGGGTCTCATCTGTTTTTACCATGAAGTGGATACTAGTGGAGTATTTCTCCATAATGTGCTTGGAGATTCTCTCCCTCAATCTCATGTTCTCTTGGAAAGATTTAAGGAATCCCCATAGCTTCTCATCCCTATTGCTGCCAGGACCGGTGATTGCATCTTTAATCTACATGCCTACCAGGATGTCATGAGCCCAACGTTTCATTCCCAAACCCAATAGCTCATTCATGAAATATAACATTAAGCAGACAATAAGATTGCCAAACCAGAAAGTTCCTTTCTTGACACCTTTTATCTTGCCAAGATTTAACATTAATTCACTTCTTAACCATTCACACAAATCATACTTTCCATTATTCTATAACATTTGGTATTCAACATGGATATAGGAACTAGTAAAAAAGTTCTATCTACTTGATTGTGTTACCTTGTAGTCGATGATCATGCTAACAAATTTCACATTTGTATCTTTAATGGTGTTGATCCCCATTGACCTTCCATCATGGGTTGCACCGGTGAGATTTCCAACCTCAGTGTTGGAGATCTTCTTCCCTGGTTCCTGTCCAACTTTGGGTAAGCCGGTGACCACCTGGATTGCTTCTTTGGTGATCATGTAAGGTTGGTCCAGATAGATAAATTTATTGTGGACCTTGCTCATAACATATCTGATCATTTCATCCTTGAATTCTAGTATGTACAGGATTTTGATTAAACCTAGGTCTTCAATGATTTGATATTCCAACTTGATTGTTCCCGAGTTTCCTAGTATCACAAATTGATACATTTCCTTGATCTCCTTAGTGCCTAAATCCTCCAAGGTGTAGTGAATATATGCCCTAACATCTTCTACATAAACTATGCCATCAGGAACCCTGGAGAATGTGCTAGTAGAGTCTTCTTTGCAATTTGAGGAACTTTCTTAAAAACAGGTTTGATCCTATGCTTAACCTTGATAATAGTGGGATTCATAATGAATGTAGGAGTAGATGAAGATTCAGATGCCATTTCAAAGAAATACTTGGATAACGATCGTCAGTTTGAAAGATATTTATTACTTCTTAGATAACTATTGGAAATCTTTTCAGAATGTCTTTTCTCGCTCTTGATCACCTGTGATTCACCTTTGCTTCACTCTAGTTTGCTCGAGTGTTGGGTAAGTGAGAATGAGTTCATTTTCTTTTTTTATCAGCAAGAAAACCCTAATCCTTCACTATCATAAGTGCTTAGTAGTGTACCCTATCGGATGTCGGTTTCATAGTTTTAAGCTTGGTAAACCTTCATGAATGAGTAATACAACTCTCCAGATCTCTTTCGAGATCTTTTCCAAGGAATATGCAAGATTTGCAATGAATTTTCTGACCCCTAAGTTGTATGTCTTAATTACCGATTGAATTTCCTGTCGGTGCAGGAATGCTTTGTTCTACCATTGGAGTTACTGGTGCAATTTCCGATGTAGTTGCATTTCCACTTGGTTCTTCAGACTTTCTTACCCATCTCTTGGTGTGATCATGTTGTATTTCATATACCTTCTTCTTTCCTTTCTCATTTTCTCTACCATTGCTAACCAATTTAGTCTTGCTTCTGCAGTACTTAGCAATATGACCTATTTTGTTGCACGCATAACATGTAACATTATTCTTTTGAATTTCTTTTCCATATCTAGTGTCATTCCTTGATCTGCATTGATTAGCCAAATGTCCAAAATTTACACATGCATGAAACTTAACATTCATTTTGCAATCTTCTGACTTATGACCATATTTCCTGCAATTTGTGCATTGACTAGGAACTGAATTGTAGTTTTCATTTTCTCTATTTCTACATTGTTTAGCCATATGCCCAAATTTATTACAAACAAAGCATATACCATTAAATTTGTAAGCATTGGATTACCTTATCGGTTTCCTCTGGTCTGATGAGTTCTGCATATCAGTTGTCTAATCTTCGTTTATAGTACTGGAGCTTTCACCTTGTACAAATCCAAGTCCTCTAGACTCATCATTCTTCCTTTGTCTTTTCAATAAATCATCCAACTGTGCAACACTAATCCTAAACTTTTATTTATACTCACTTGCAGTGGTCAGATCATTTCTCAGAGTCATTATTTGTCTCTCCAAATCTTGTTCATAATTCTGGGATTATACCAAATTGGCTTTCAACATATCATTCTCATGAGCCAGTTGGCCACATTCTTCAAATTTGTTCTTCGGAGATACAGGAAGATTTTCTTCCTTCTTCTTTTCGTCCTCAGTATCTTTTCACATCCTCATAGTCAAGTCTTGCATTTTATTCTTCATGAGCATGTCTGCTTGACTTTGCTTTTGACATTATTCTTTAAGTGTATTTTTCTCTTCATCATCCTCATTTTTCAAAAGTTACTTCCTCCTAGCTTGAGCTCATGATAACCTTTCTTACAGAACAATAATAAATTCATTAGAAGAATTTAATTCATCTTGCAACTTCAAGTTCTTCAACCTTCAGTATCATAATCCTCAAGGACCATCTCAAGTTGCTTCTCCATAGCCATGTTCAATGATTCTAGTTTTAGGATCTTCCTCAAGTTGTTAAACTTATTCCAAGGAACCAGGCTCTGATACCAATTGTTGGATTATAATGATTCCAAGTACACTTAAAGGGGGAGGTGAATTAGTGTTCTTTTGGTAATATAAGATTTTTCCTTATTACAACATACACATATAAATTGGTAAATGAAGAAACATATAACATGAAGTAAATAAACCAGCCACATGAATAAGCACCATAACACATAGAATTTATATGTGGAAAAACTCAAAGATGAAAAACCACAGTGGGATTTGTGACCCACAATATAAATTCACTGGCCATATGAAAGATACTACATAGTATGGGGCCTTCCACATGTAGTAAGCCACATTGCCTAGAGCACACTGCTCAACAAAAAAGAGTCTCATTGACTACAAGCTTCTGCTAAGATAAAACAACAATGGTGAACTCACAAAATGCATCTTCTATACCAAAAAGAGTTCCAGTTATAGCTCTTTTTTGTACTAGTTCTTAAACCTTTTTACCGATATCTCCTTTTCTCAAAGAATGCTCTACAAACCATCTATGTCTGATCATAACATGATATTACTTTCACATACAAATGATCTACATAAATGTCCTTTGCATCACACTATTTTGCTTCCTTGTCCTACATACTCTTCTATCATAATGACCTAATAGACTGACTTATATGCCCTTTACAAACAATATGCCTCATATGTCGGCTTACAATACATTATAAAAGATATTCAATGTCAGCCCTATGCAATAGTTATAAAATTATTAAATAAAACTTTTCGGATCCCAGACTAATGTTGGCTTCACAAAAGTGTTGGATGCCGATGCTTGTTATGACCTTGATTACTCCAATACCGATGTTTGTCAGTATCTACAGTTATATGCCTTCTATAGAATCTTCTTGCCATCAACATATGAATCCAATGAGTGTCAATTGCCAACAATGGATTCTCAATGCTGTATTATCCGACTCAAAATGCTAATGGGGGCACGATATGGAAAGTATCTTGGGAGAGTTACTATCTCTCTTGCACAAAGATTATCCCCCTTTCGGAGGTGAACTGGGTAGCTTCTAACTTAGGGTTCTTATTAAGGTTTTCCATTTGAAATTACTCCTTGTAGTCACGCAAGCGCGATTGAGGCCTATATCCCAAAAAGGTACCGACAAAAGTAGTCACACAGGTGTGATTCAGACTAGGAGGCCCTACAAAATGTCTGATATGAGAGATCTCAGAAAAGAAAACTCAAATAATCTCATCTTTCGAGACTTTAATCCTGAGAGGCCTATTATTTAGAGTGAGTCAGAGAGCTTAGGTCTAGCTATACTCACTTGGGTCATTCTCATAGGGTGATTACTTTTTCCCACTATGACAGGCTTGCTAAAGGTATTCAAATATCAAACGAGAAGCGCTTCAAGGGTCGCGATTTCTGATTTGTCCAAATGGACAAGACCATACTCTCCTACCTTTTAGATAAATTCTCAAGCATAGAAAACAAAGGTTCATTTACCATTAGTAAATTAAGTGTGCCTAGAAAACTTTAAGAAGACATAAAGTTTGGTTGAGTTTTCCTTAGGCATCCTACATAACCCATATGTTAGTAATCATGTAGTTTGGATGATTGAATTTCTTGGCAAGCGTAATCTTCGACAATCGTCATGCAAAAACTAGTTAGGCTACTAGGAAAATCAAAATCAAGCAAGGGTTAGCATTAGTAATAGTCAAAATTAAGCATGAAAACCCTTAAAATGTAAAATACTTTGAAAACACAGAAGCAGAAAATTGTACAAGTTTTCTCACGTAGCAAGATGAGTTTTCTTACCTAGCAGGATGAGTATTCCCACATAACAGTACAAGTGCATAAAGAAACTTGTATAGTTGTTTAAAGGTACTTGTACGAGATTCTGAAGCAAGCACGACCAAAAACCCGAGAGATGAAAATTTGATGATGCAAAGAGGACAAAAATGAGATTTCAGACCCCACAATGGGCACCAAAATGTCGTGTGTGTGAAGTAGGGTACCTGCAACTCTAACACAAACACTCAATAAATCATTACAAGCATGGTTAGCAAGTTAAAATTGCAAAGCGAACTGTCATCTCCTAAGAGATGTGAGTGTGTATTTACTCTTAGATCTGGATGAACAATCTTAGTGACTTGACTACACCAAGACGAAGAATTTAAAATGATATGATATGCAAGATAGATGAATGTATGATTATTTTATATGATCTAAAGAGCTAATTATGCTAATGATATGCATGATTATGCTAAATGATTATGCAATTAAGATAGATGAGAAATTGGTTATGCTATATGATTCAACAATTATGCTAGAAGATGATCAAATTAAGCTAGATCTCAAATGCAATAAATGATTAATAATGCTAAACTAGGATGCTAGAAATGATATGCCTATAATAACAATGAGCTAGAAGGGATGAGATGGGATATTTTGTGCTCCAAAATGAGGTATATTTATAGGATTTCCATGTTGGTATTACATATGTGTTGCCCTAGTTTTGTCATTGAGGTCACCACTTGTCAACACTTATCAGCACTGGAGATCTTTGGTTATGTTCACTGACATGTTCAGTGACTTATGCACAGTCACTGGTATCTAATTCACCGACATGTTATATTGTTCACCAGCACTGAGGATGATCTATTATCATTTGGAGATTACTTGGTTATATCGAAGACATTGTTTGGACACTTGGTTTTGGTGATTTGGTTATTGGTCTAATCGAGTTTGCATATTTGTTGTTACTGGCAAATTGGTCTAGGTTATGGACCGGCAAGCGTTATCTATTCTAGATCAGCACAGAACATTATGGAGATGATTTTTTTATTGGTTATTGATGCTCTGCAAAAAGGATTAGAAAATCTGTTTGATGGCAACACACACAAGAGCACAAGAAACAAACGTTAGTGTTAGCAACAAAAGATTATCCTAAACAGGCATATCAAGAGAGATATTAAGCATGAAATAGAAAGCATATAAACATAGAATGAAATAGCTAATCAAGATGCTCATAGTTGCTCCTCCCTTGTTCCTCTCCTCTCCAAGTCCCAAATGAGTGTAGCTCTCAGCTTTTAGCACTAGCCATGGATGCCATATGGAGATTCAAGATGATTGAATATGATAAGCAAATACTATGCAAGAGTAGATAGTGATGCTATGAAAAAGCTCTATGCTAATGCCAGTATAACAACAATACTCTAAAATGCTTCTCCTTTGCTTGAGGAGAAGGGTTCTATTTATAGAAGAAATAGGGAAATGAAGGGTTAAGATTGAATGGTTTAATAAAGGGCCAAGTTTGAAAGTTGGGGATCCATGTGCACAATTGGCACCAATAAAATGGTGACAAGTGTCAACATAGGATTGGGTTGAGAGAAGAGGTTGGAGGCATTAAAGGCCTGAGAAGACCTCATGGTTATCTAGAAGGTAAGGGTCAAGTCTAAATTAAGATTACCCATTGGATTAAGAGTTAATCCAAGGATAAACCTTTGTGCAAGTGTTTAAGAGATAATCATGGTCAAAGCATTAATGGCCTGATGAGACCTTTGGGTTGGGTAGAGGTTGAGTCAAAACAAATGTTTTAACCATGTAGGAGGGTTTGAGGTAACCATTAATGGTTATTGGAGACTTTGGGGATTAAGTGGTTGAAGGTTGAAAGCCTTCAATGGTTATCAAAGACTTTGAGCCATTTAGTGGTTGAAGGTTGAAAGCTTTCAAAGGTTATCCAAGACTTTGAGGGTTAATTTGTTGAACACACAAAGCATTAATTGTTTTTCAAAGACTTTGGAGTCTTTGAGAAGTGACTCCAATTTGCTTAGGAATGTGACAATATTTAAGGGATGAATTTAGGCTAATTAGGAAGGGTTTAGAAGAATCTA
This sequence comes from Cryptomeria japonica, assembly GCF_030272615.1. Lineage (NCBI taxonomy): Eukaryota > Viridiplantae > Streptophyta > Pinopsida > Cupressales > Cupressaceae > Cryptomeria > Cryptomeria japonica. The sequence goes on along the minus strand of NC_081409.1, from coordinate 853,828,190 downwards.
GAAGGGGTTTAGGCATACAAGTGGATTTTGTAGGAAAATGCAAGTGGGAGAAATTTTGGTATTTTCAATTAAAATAAAATCATTTATTTCAATTAAATGGTGTAATTTGCATTTGGATAAATATTCAAATAAATATTAATTTATTTAAATGAGAAAATGAAGATAAAGCATTTAAATGCTTGAAGACTTTGAGGGAAACCATTAAAGGCTTGAAGACTTTAAGGAAAACCATTAAAGTCTTAAGAAGACTATAGAAGGAAGCCATCAAGTTTGAAGACTTTAAAGCCATCAAGTTTGAATACTTTAAGGGAAACCATTAAAGGTTTCAAGTGGGTGAGGATAAATAGGATTTTAAATAAATAATTTATTTAAAATAGTTGTGCAACTTGCTTTTGTAGGAAAATACAAGTGGGTGGAGGATAAAGGTGATTTAAATAAATTATTTATTTAAAATAATTGTGCAACTTGCTTTTGTAGGAAAATACAAGTGGGTGGAGGATAAAGGTGATTTAAATAAATGATTTATTTATTTAAATGTGAGAGGTGGGATTTTGGGGGATTTAAATAAATATTAATTTATTTAAGTGTGAGAGGTGGGATTTTGGGGGATTTAAATAAATATTAATTTATTTAAATGTGAGAGAAGATTTAATTAAACAAATATGATTTATTTATTTAATTAATGGTATGAATTTGGTTAAGTGAATTAAATCAAATAAATTGAATAATTTATTTAATTAATAGGAGAAGAGCGTTAAGATGAATTAATTAAATATTAATTTAATTAATTATTAATTGATGGTTAAATAATCAAATAAATACTAAGTATTCATTTAATTAAGTGGACAGATTTATGTGACTACAGTTATTATTGTAAATACATTGAGCCGACATGATGCATCACATATTGATATTTTTTTAATTGATTTTATTCTAATATTCTTAGTGAGTCGACCTACACATTTGGTCTTAGGTTTTTGTATATATGTAAGATCTCATTTGTGAGATTAATATAGAAGTGTTAGAGAATAAGTCATTTTGATATACGCGAATATAAGTAGAGCTATACACGCATACATCATTTGAAGATTCAAGGAAGGTTTGGAGAAGACAATCAGAGCTTAACCGGTACTGAATCCAACATATGAAGATGCTATTTTGAGTAGTACATTATCATTAGATCTAACAATCCGATTGTAGTTAGTGTGACTCTCATCTTGTGATTGAGCAGTAAGCGAGTTGGCCTTTCTGCATGTGTAGACCCCATTTGTACACACACACTATTTTCAGTAGTATCATCTAATTGTGGCTAAGGTTTCCCACCATGGTTTTTCCCCTTACATGGTTTCCACGTACAAATATATGTGTTATGTGTTGTGGATGTTATTTGTCTTTTTGTTTCATGCATTAAGCTTTACCAGTATTGTAATTAACTGTTAAACTATCAAATGGTATTAAGTTGGTTTACCGGTATTATGCATCAAGTTTGATTAAGTTATATTTGGGTTGAAATTAATAGACAATTGATTCACTCCCCCCTTCTTAGTTTCCTTCGGGTCCTAACATTCTAAGGTCAATGGTGAGGTGGCAGGAACCAACAATCCAAATTGAATCTGACGATATCAAGGGTCAAATTGGAGGAGGATGGAGAAGAGGTTGGAGGGAGGGACACTTGTCATCTTTGTAGTCACAAGTGTCAAGGAATATTTCTCATAAGAGGGCAAGTGTCCTAGGGAGGTGACATGTGGAAAAAGTGTCATGTGTCTCAAGGGGAGAATATCCACCCCATAGGAGGCTAGGATAAGGATGTTAGGATGTGAAAGATAGGATAGGGTGAGTTAAACCCAAGATTAGGTGGAATGGGTTAGGTTAGGGGGTGGCTAGGTTAGGTGGTTAGAAGTTGGGAGGCATGTGGAGAATTTGAATTTAAAAATTCAAATAATAGGAAAAGATGATTTATTGATAAGTAGGTGAATGGGGAATTAATCAAATTGCTCGTGAATTCAATTAAATTGAAAAGGAGGATTAATTAAATAATTGCTTATTTAATTAATTATCTACACAATATTTTTAGGTGTATACAATTCTGATTTTGGCCTCTATCTTGGGCTTGATTACTCTTGGAGCTACTGCTTGCATGTTCATTATTTGATATCTGCACTTTAGATGAAAAGACTTTCTCATCAACATCTTTAGATGAATCATGCAATATTTCCTCATGTGACATAAGAGATCCAACAAGTTGATCATACTCAAGAGTGGTCAAATATTTTATCTCTTCAATGATGATGGCAACATTATTCTATCTTAGTGTTAGAGATCTCAGTTCACTTTTTTAGTTACGAATTCTTTTCTCATAACTTTACCTAAATAAGCCATTTTAGTTACCGCATCTTTTATTCTTTGACAATAATCACTCACATTCTCTATTTCTTGCATCTTTAAATTTTCAAACTCCATTTTCAAGGTTTGTAGCTTGACAACCTTGATATGATCACTGCATTGGTAAGCTTTGTTTAGAGTCTTCAAGGTATCCTTTGCTGACTTTACATTAGATATTCTAGGAAATAATCTCTTATCAAATGCAATCAAAATATAAAACCCCTCTGCATTCTTCCTATTTTCTTCCTTCTTAGTTGTCTTATCATTGGGTGTAAGTGCATTCCAATCAACTGGCTCTTCATAGCCTGCTTCAAAAATTTCCCATTGATCTTTTCTAATCATAATTGACATCATTTTAATACACCAGTAATCATAATCACTACCATGGAATTTTGGGATTGACAAAGTGTTAGTATTCAACATTATGAAATCTAATCAAATCCTCCAACTCTGATACCAAATAAAAATCTGGAAAAATAGTCTCAAAACAAAGGTAATAGAAATATAATTACAAAACAAGAATAAACAATCAACTTTAGAGCCAACTTACACAAGTCTACAAAATTGTTTCTATGAACAGCATTCACACTTTTTTTATTCTATAAAAATGACACAATTACAAAGGAAACATAGTAGCTTATATAGAACCCACACTTAATACAATCTTGACAACAATACACAAAAATGAAAAACTAACTAATAAGAATTAATCTCAGTCCAAAATTTGGAAAATAATTAAACCATCTAATGTCTCCCCAAGGAGTTCAGAGGACTCGACCTCATTTCTACCCAAAACCAAGGACTGGTTTTATGTGCTAAATGGGTTATCAAAGCCTTATCTGGCAACGAGGCCTGCAAAATTCTTCTCTGGTATTGCATTTCTTTAGTCTTTTCTTCCAAAAGGCCAACCTGGAAAGGGATTGGCTTGCAATCCTTGCTCCCCATGAAAGACCCTGTTCAAATACAGGGTACTTTTATGGTCAAAAGTATTTGGCGTGCTTGGGAAGCTATCAAGCATTGGTTTTGATGGGTCAGCGATGGCTTTCGGGATGGTTTATCCATGAATCAACATAACCTTTAGTGGTCCCCTCTTTTTTTAGGTGCAAGGGTTACCTTTGGCCAAGATTTAGGGTGTCAATGCTCCACACTTTCACAAGCACGACAGTCGTACCCCTAAGGATCTTTTTTCCAGATCTACTATGAGCCTTCGGTCTTGGGAAGACTTCTAGGTCCAGTTTCATCTATCTCGGCCAGATCGACAGACTTATGACCTTCTAGTCTCAGACCTTCCCTCAAATTTACTTCATAAGCTCGGTATTTGGTCTATTAAACCTTGGTCGAAAGACTGGTAGTGGTATCCTTGGACTCCTTTTACCAACTACAAACCCAAAATGGGTTATCTCTGGTCGGTTCCTCACTTGCCTATGGTTCATACTCTCAATCAATAGTGGCACTTGCAGTCTTCCCAGACTGCCTGGAGATTCAGGTTTTTGGCTATCTGGTCTGCCATCACCGAACCTAAGATTGCACACTTTGCTTGGTGTGTTCTCTTTCAAGGTCTGCCTTTGGGTTCCAGGCTCAAGCATTTGGGAGTGCATGATCCTCGATGCCCCTTTTGTGGTCACCCAAAAACGTTTATACATATTTTTTGGTTCTGTAGAAGAGCTCAATAGTATTGGAGCTGGATTCATGACGTTTTTTGGCCATTTCAGCTTGAGCCATTTTCTGGGCACATGGCTCTTCTGGGTGATTCACCTAGAATCCCCTTTAAGTTCTCCTAGATTTGGCATGCATTCAGAATGAGATCCTATTCACTCTTTGGAAGGATAAAAATGTTGTTATTTTTTCTCAGAGCTGCTTAGATATTAATGTTTCGCTTTATACTAAAGCTTGCATTTGTAACAATGTATTAATGTAGATTCAGGTTCAAGTTGACAAGGTGGCCCACCTTCCGGAGCTCCTTCAGCACTAAGGAAATGCCCCTTGTGTGATTTCCTGAGTACTGCCAGACTTTGTTTTTGCCGACCGTACTCTGCCCCATGGCTGCCGTAGTGTTCGTAGCTCCTCTGCCCATCGCTCTCAAACCCCACGGTCCCAACCTCTCCGCTGCCCCTCGGGTGGGAGAGATGATGCTTGGCGTCACCGTTCGGCTTCCTCGCCACTGCATGGCTTTGGCTTGGGGTGGCCCTCTGATGCTCCTGTTGCCTTTGTTCCTGTTGCTACAGATTCTGGGTGGCCTTCTACCACCACCTCCAAATTTTCTCGCCTGGGTTTGGCAATCTCGCCTCCTGCTTGCCTCCCAAGTAGGAGGAAGGAGAAATTGAAAGAGATCCTGAAGATGGGTGGTCTGTGCAAGATCCGACCCCTGGCCCCACTGATGTATGGGGCAAGAAAGATGATCGTAATCCTCTGCCCTTAGCTGCCTTTGTTTTGGCTACCTAAGGAAGTTTTTGATGAATAGCTTGTTGTTTTTTTTGTTTATGGCCGTTGCCCGAGTGACTCTAGTGGGGTGATCTCGTATCCCCCGACCTTTTTTTGTGAATATGTACTGTAATATTTATTTTTTAATAGAGAAGGCCTATTCATCAAAAAATAAATAAACCATTTGCTAGAGTGTTCTATGGAAATAGAATCTTGCAATAGAAATTTAGCTGCAATCCAGAGTAGAAACTTGAAGATGTTATAATGATGTCGTAATAACCAAACACAACTTTTGAAGACGTTACAATTACTAAATAGAACCAGTGGATGTTGTAATTAATTGCCAATATAATATTATGTTTGTCTTCTCTCTTTCCTCATTCTTTGTCTTATCTTCCACTTTCCCACGTCAACCTATGGGATCATCTAAAGCATTGAAATTCCTCTTTTTGGGCATGCAAGCTGGTTTATGATTTATTGTTACCAATAGAATCCAATGATAATATTTGCCTTGGTCGATCTTATTAAATCAAACAAATGGACCAAAGAAAAAATACATACGGTACCAAACCGAGTCTTTTAGTTGTTACTCTTTGGTCTGTCCAATCTTACTAAAATAATTGAACAATAATTTATCCACATGCTTGTAAGTTGAACGGTAATTAGATTGTGATTCTTATGAAGAAAAACATGATAGTCGTAGAGATCTATCTCCCCCCTTTAAGTACCAAACATGAGTGGTGATGGCGTTTTCGAGTGGATCTACTAATATCAAATGGCAGGGAATATTATATTAGCATTCACTGAAAACACTAAAATGCCTGACGCAATTATTCACTTTTTGAGGTTGAAGTTCGGGAAGTTTGGAGTTCAAGTAAAAGAATTCATAGGCACAAAATATTTATAATTTGACTTTTGTAATTGGAAGGATTGATCTTTGAACTTATTTTAGTTAATGGTGACGTCATTGAAAAACCAGATGTATATCAGAATTCTAGAGTCCGAAATTAATAACTTGGAGTTAATTTGAATTTCTTTTAGTACATCAGTGAAAATTCATAATCTTTTGCATCAATGGTATCTTTAATATTACAATCGATGCTATTCTATAAGACAACTTAGCTTACTGAATCATAAATATTACATTAAATGAACCCTTTCCTGTTTGTTCAGTTCTTGTTAGTTTTAAATGAAAATATACATTGTCGAAATATTTATTACACATAATGGAGCAAGTAACAATATATTCAATGACCAATAGTAAATTGCTAAATCCACACAATACAATTTCTCTCTATGTTCACGACTTACCATTACCTTTACAAAAGTTCTATCTACAAAAATAGTGATGCAGAATTTCTTTTTTGAACTTTTAAATCTCAGCAGACTAATATTAAGATACGTTTTTCTTTATATTTTCTTAATCTAACAGTTGCCAAGATCTCCTACACTAGTTGATAATACATCAAAGGATTACCAAATTGTTTTCAAGAACTCCTAAAAAAGGGTTATGTTCTGGTCACACTATAGAATAGTAGATTGTTTTTGCAAAGTTTTGTTGGAATGGCTTGAAGCTTTATCGTGCTATATAACAATGTCACTTGTAATTTTCTATTTTGAGAGGGAAAAAGTTATATGGTTTAAATATTTACTCAATTTTTTCATTGATAGTAAGCTTACTAAATACATAATTACTCTGTTAAATACAAAATGGGTTTTAACCCTTATTTTTCTATGCAACAAAGTCTCAATTAATTTGCTAGACTGAAAAAGCAAAAGGTGTATGGTATAAAAAATTACTCAATTCTAACACTGATCATCTAAGAAATGGCAATTAAGCATGTTTGATCCCAAGACTTCAACAACAAAGCGTATGAGTTAGAGACCATAAGTATAGATAGTTTGTCCTTCCATATACATTTATAGATGTTAGAATATGTAATTAAAATATCAAAATTGAAGGAATCTATAACATTTGTGATATCATAGATTTGGAATGTGAGAAAACTATTTGAGAAAGCGAAAGGTCATGGATTAAATCAATACAAGTTGTTATGTAAATATGAAAAGTGCAAGATGTGCAAGCAACATATTATGTTCTTCTGGAGGATGACAGTATTGATAAAATTATTTTCTTTTTCCCGTAAATGATGTATAATATTTCTATTTTTTTTGGTTTTTCTTTAGTAATTTCTTCCTCGTGGAAAAAATTATGTTGAATCAAAGTTATAACTAAACCTATTGCAGAACAAAATTGTGGAGCTAATGAGAGCTAAGTTAAAAGACCATATTAGATACAAATTCATATTGAAGATGTAGAGAGGAATTGATAGGATGTTCCAGAAAGAGATGCAAGTAAAGGTCATTGAATATTCAATCTCAAGTAAGAGTTTACGGGTAGAATGAAAGCTTAGTGGTAGAATATTGTGCAACAAGCAGTGAAGACATGATGCACAAATGATTTTGGAGTGGGCTGCAAATGTCAAAGATTATTCACTGGTTGGTTAGGCAAATTGTGGTTTTACATTACAAATGACTCTTCTGAATTTGGAACACTTGCACGCTTTGTATATTCATTTGTGACTATATATTCCCCATATTCATACATGTCATATTTGAATTTTGTTGGCAAATGTCTATTAATGATTTCACTGGGTCTATCTCAATAGTCTTACTCAATATAGAAAAAACTGATAATAGAAAACCTATGGAATTTAAAATGGAGAGCGTGCGAGGTGAGAGAGGGTGAGTGAGGGCTTCAATGGTTGAAGACTCTGGTGATGGAGAAGATGATGATGACGCAGATGTTGTGGGTGACGACAATGGCCTCTCTCGGGTCTTTGTTCAATACTCTGATCTACATTATGGGTCGATGGCTTTGCAGGGTTTGGCTGTTGCAGAGGAGGCTGTAGCCCCAAAAAATAATTTTGCCTAGCTCCCTCCGGTGATGGGACGATCTGCCAACGATGCTGGTCTCTTAGGTCCGTGAATCTAGAATTCTCCTCTTTGTGAGGAGGGTTTGCTTGATCAGGTAATTCTCTGTTTATTGGCGGTTTTGTGGAGGATTCTGGTTTGAGGGGTGGTGAGGGGTTTTCGCTCTCTACTTTGGCCTTTGTCTTGGATTTTCCTATCACTCGGCTCTTAGAGGGTTCAAATACTTTGTAGGGGTCTACTTTTTTAGGTTTTTTTCCTCCGGCTCCTCTTTAGCTTCTATGGGGGGTTCTCTATGAGGGGGTCTATTTGACCCTACTTTTATGCTATGTTGGGTGTCCTCTTGAAGGCTGTGGGTTCTTCTTTTCTCCTATTTTTCTCAAGAGGTACACGTGGAGCCTTATTTTTTACACCTTTCTTATGAGCTCTCTGTGGTGATTTGTAAGGCTTGTGGCTTTGTTACTTCTTGGGTAGGTTTCTGCTGCTAATTCTTGGGTGAAAGGTTCCTGGCTTCTCCTGCTCTCACTTGGTCATCTTATTGAGGTGGTTTTTCCTTTGAGTCTTGTTTATGTCATGACCTGGTGCTCAGGATTGTGGATCTCCTTGGCCTTTTTGTCTATCTTTTGTTGGAGTATTTTCTTAAGGGGTGTTTTTTTGTATTAGTGAGTGGGTCTTCTTTGGTGGTGCTATCTCCTATACAGGTGGAGATGATTTTTTTTTAAGAAGATGAGAGGTGTTGTTTGATGGTGTTTAATGGTTCTTGGAAGGATCAACAGGTGGTTTGTTTCCCTTAAGTTCCTATTGAGGTGGGTCTCCTTCATATTGAGGTTGTTTGGAGTCATGTTGGAAGGATGCTAACTTCTTGCTGGTATTTCTTTGTTGAGTTCAACTTGTTGTTTTTGAGAGCCAAATCAAAACTCAATATGAAGGTTAGGGGAGCCTTTCAAAACCCTTTGGTTCCAGATTATTCTTTTATGTTTCTCATTTTAAGACTTTGGATGCTATGGTTGTGAGTTCATTCCCCAATCTTAATGTTCAGGTTATGGGTGCCTAGAAAAACACTTCGTGCTTGATGAAGGTTAAGGGATCCTTGATAAAACCCTTGTGCTTTCTTGTTTTGAATTTTGTTGATGTATTGTGAAGGATGTATTTGTCCTCCTTTGTTTAGCGAGGGCCTCATTGATGTTTTTGTAAGGTTATGTATGGGTTGCATGTAGTCCTTGCACATCCTTTTTTGTAACGTTCTTCTGTGGGTTCTGAATCCCTATAAAATCCAGGGGTTTCACGTCCCTCAAAAAATTGTTGTAAGGGGTTTCAGGAAGCATTAATTATGAGACTTCTATTTTATTTCCTCTAACGGAATGATTTTGTTGACCTACAATATACCATGTTAAGAGTTGATATTCTTAGGATTCACTCATAACTACCATTGTTGATGATCATATTCTTGAATATAGTCCAGAACAAATATACTTAATGTAATCTATTCAACCAACTCTACAAGAGATACCCCAAAATGTAACACAATCCATACACAATTATAAACAAAAAATAATAAACTCAATTACAATAACTATGTCTCTAAGAAATGAAGGAACACAACTCTTTGTCCTTTCTCCCACACATCTCTCTCAATTATTTTTTCAACATTAATTCCACTATTACAAATTTCTCTTTTGCAGATATCTACTCTGAGGCATGAGAAGATCAACTAAAATGAGGCAATATATCAATCAATGACCTCACCTACACTACTCAACAATACGAAGACATCATGTATTGCTTTTGTTGTCTAGATATTGAAGACAAATGACATATTGTTAGAATAACCAATGGACAAATGAGAGGGGGGGAGGCTGAATCAGTTGTCAACATATTTTATTAATCAAACCACTTTATAACCTTTAATCGAAGCGCATAAATATTGAATACTCGAATAGAAGAAACAAATACCTGTAAGCAATAAAAATTAAGAATGAAACAAAGAATTAACACAGTGCAACCATACCACATAACACCATGATTTGTACGTGGAAAAACCGGTAAAGGGAAAAACCACGGTGGGAATCCTACCCACAGTCAAATAATACTTCGGCAAAAAGTATGTGATACATTAAGGTGTTAGGATAACCGGTGAACAACTGAGGGGGGGCTGAAATAGTTGTTAAAAGATTACATCATTTAATCCACTTAATAATTTTTAACCAGATTAAGTACTGGTAAATTAGAAACAGATACTGGTAAGAAATAAAACTTAACAATGAAACATATAATCAAAACAATGCAACCATACCACATAACACCATGATTTGTATGTGGAAAAACCGGAACGAGAAAAACCATGGTGGGAAGCCTACCCACAGTCAGATGATACTTCTGCAGAAAGTATGTGATACAATGAGGGGCCTGCACATGCAGGAGGGCATAATGCCTAGAGCGTACTGCTCATTACAAAAGAGTCTCACTGACTATAGAGAGGTTATAACAACCTCAAGATAAATGGACAACAATCTCGAATAATTAACTACCAGAGATAGCATCTACCATGCCTGATTACAGTCCCAGTTAAGCTAAATATTGGAGTCCTTTAACCTCTTCCTTAATTCCAATTTGATCACCTATTATCGACCAAATCTCCTTTGCATATGATATTGCATTTCAAGACCACGACACATATTCCCCATGATCTACAATGAGATCTTACATCATTTTATACCAACCCTAAGGACTAAACCAATTAGGTCAGCCACCTAAAAGATATTACAATAAGATCATTACATAAATCCATATTACAATAATATGCCATGTCGGCTTAACATCAAAACAACAATAATCAATCTAAAGAACATCCCGAAATATCCCTGTAATGTGTACAGTACAGGTTAACATGATACCGGTCCATAACCTAGATAGATATTGAACCTAATTTGGGTCCACCACGCCAAAGTAATGTCTTCACTAAGTTGACGCATGATCAAAGAACATCTTCAGCATCTTGAAATCTATGTAGAAGTCACACCAACACCACTTATGTATCCTGTCAAGATTCCTCAGTGAAAGCTTTACCAGATAAACTTTAAACCAATGTCGGTAAGGGTTTACAAGAGTATATGATAGTATCTGATTACCAAGTCAATACCAAATGACCAAAACATGCTCGAGGAACATGTAACACATAAAAATCAAACATACTCCATTGATCCAAACATGTCGAAAGTGTCCAATAGATAGTCTCTTCTGCTGGTAACACTAGATCTTTTATTGATAACCAAAACTTGTCTGTCGGTAACCATAACAGCTAGTGTTGACATCAATGAAAAAACATCATTGCAACACATAATAAATTCATTTGTAATGCAGTGATGGCAACACTAGATGTGAAAAGCATCTAAATACCAAAACAATGCCAAACAATTCTCCCCTATAGAAGACAACCAACAATCTTTTGAATATCAATAACTCTCCCCCTGTGAATGATATCTCTGTAAAGTTCTGAATTTATTTTTCACATCACTATCTCTCCCCCTTTGACATCAATGCCAGAAATTCGACAAAAATATCAAAGAAAGAATGTAAACCTCAGAATATCAAAGCTAACTACTCCCCATAAGTAGTAGCACCACACATCAGTACTAGAATGAATAGTATCTTTGATAATGCATATCAGACTGATGACAAATTGCATCAATCAAGTCTCTTTCGGAGGGGCAAAAACCCCTAGCCTATCTCTCAAATACCCAAATGATTCCTTAGACAGTGGTTTAGTGAATATATCTCCAATTTGTTCTTTAGTGTTGACACAAACCAATTTGACTTCCTTTCCTTCTACCTTCTCCTTCAAAAAGTTATACTTCATTGATATATGCTTAGCTTTAGAGTGAAATACTAGATTCTTAGACACGTCAATAGCTATAGAGTTATCACAGTAGATAACTACCAGTTCACTAAACTTTACCTTGATATCCTTCAACATTTGTTTCATCCACAAGACTTGAGTGCAATTAGTGATTGCTGCAGCATACTCAGCTTCTGCAGTAGATAAAGAAATGCATGAGTATTTTTTGTTGATCCATGAAACTAGTTTACTTCCAAGAAAGAAAGCTCCACCAGAAGTGCTCTTCTTGTCATCAGTATCACTTGCCCAATCTGAGTCAGTATATGCACATAAAATGAAATCATCATTTCTAGAATACCATAAGCCATATTCTGTCGTTCCTTGCAAATATCGGAATATCCTCTTTACTACACATTCATGGTTTTCTTTAGGATTACTTTGATATCTTGAAACAATACTTACTGCATTCATAATATTTGGTCTATTCTAAGTTAGATATAACAAGCCACCAATCCTAAACTTATACCTTGTTGGATTTACTGATGTAGAAGTATCCTTGATAGATAATTTCTCACTTTTCACCATAGGAGTACTTACCAGTTTGGAATTATCCATACCAAATTTCTTCAACAATTCCCTTAGATACTTAGTTTTACAGATAAAAATGCCTTTGTTAGTTTGAGTAATCTACAAACCTAAGAAAAATCTCATTTCACCAATCATGGACATTTCAAATTCATTTTTCATATTGTTAGAAAATTCCATGCACAATTTATCCTTACCTCTGAAAATGATATCATCAACAAATACTTCAATATTTAGAATATCATCATCACTGATCTTATAATATAAATTACTATCAGCACTGCCTTTAGGAAAACCAAGCTTCAAAAGATATTTGTCCAACCTTGCATACCAAGCTCTAGGAGCTTTTTTTAGTTCATATAAAGCTTTCTTTAATCTGCAAACCATATCTTAACATCTATCAGTGAAAATCCATTAGGTTGCTCTATGTATACTTCTTCCTCAAGTTCACCATTCAAAAATGCACATTTAACATCCATTTGATAAACGTTATAGTTCTTATAAGTTGCATAGGCAAGAAATAGTCTAACAACTTCAATTCTAGCAACATATGCAAATGTCTCACCATAATCAATTCCTCCCATTTGAGAATATCTTGTACAAACCAATCTAGCCTTGTTTCTTACAACTTGACCATCCTCATTCAGTTTTTTCCTAAAAACTCATTTAGTTTGAATACATTCTTATTTTTAGGCTGAGGAACTAAAGTCCAAGTCTCATTTGTCTGTATCTAATCGAATTCATCTTCCATAGCTTTTAACCAGTGTTTATCTTTACAAGCTTCATTAACAGATGTCAGTTCAATTTGAGTAATAAGATTCACCTCTTCATTTTCTAGTCTTATTCTTGTCATAACTCCCTTGTTCTTATCTCCAAGGATTTGATCTTCAGAATGATTTAATCTTACATACCTTGATGTCTTCTGAACTTCAGGTTCACTAATCTGATCATCAGTCACAGTTGAATTTTTTGATTGTGCTGGTGTAACTGTCTCAGTTTCCTATACTGTTTGAGGAATTGACAGTTTAGTTATGATCATTTCCACAGCCGATTCCCTGTCATATGATATAGATTGATTTCTGTATTTCTCATCCACTTCTACATTAGTGCTCTCCACAATTTTCTACAATATTTTGTTATAACATCTATATGCTCTGCTTTGAATTGAATAACCAAGAAATATCCCTTCATCACATCTAGGATCAAATTTTCCAATTGAATCATCACTTTTGATATAGCATTTACTTCCAAAACTTCTAAAATATTTAATAATAGGTGTATTTCCAAACCATAATTCATAAAGGGGTCTTACCAGTTTCACCTTTGGTGTGAACTCTGTTGAATATGTAGACTATTGTACTCATTGCTTCTCTCCAGTAGATGTGACGCAATTTGGATTCCATCATCATAGATCTTGCTGCATCCAAAATTGTTATGTTCTTCCTTTCCACTACTCCATTCTGCCAAGGAGTCTGAGGTGTAGATAACTGTCTCCTAATTCCATTTGTCTCATAATAACTGTTAAATTCGTGAGAAGTGAACTCACTGCCTTGATTTGATCTTGGACATTTGATTTTAATCCAATTTCTGTTTCATCCATTTCTTTAAATATCTTGAATTTCGCAAAGGCTTCAGACTTCTCCCTAAGAAAAGTCACCCACATCATTCTACAATAGTCATTAATAATCAACATGAAATACCTATCACCTTTAAATTTTCTAGTCCTTGTCGGACCACATAAATCAGTGTGAATCAAATCGAGTACATCATTAGATTTATCATTACATACATCCACATTACAATGATATGCCATGTTGGCTTTAGACCAGAACAACATTAACCAATCCATAAATCATCTCGATAACATGTAGAGAACGTGTTACACGATACCGGTCCATAACCTAGACCTAAATAGATTCACCATGCCAAAGTAATGTCTCCAATCAATCAAGGCACAAACAAAGATCACCTTCTGCATCTTCAATTTCACATAGAAGCCGCACCAACACCACTTATGCATCCTATCAAAGATTCTCACTAAAAGCTCTCTCGGTAAAACCTTAAACCCTTACTGATATAGGCTTACTAGAGTGTATGATAGCATCCAATCATTAATTCAATAGCAACTGACCAAAACATACACCAGAAACATCAAACAAAACATAGTCCATTGATCCAAAAATATCGGTAGTATCCAACTGATAGTCCCTTATGTCGGTAACACTAGTTCTTCTACTAGTCACCAAAATCTGTCTGTCAGTAACCAATAATAACAGCTAGTGTTGACATCAATAAAGAAACATCAATGCAACACATAATCAATTCCTTCATATTTCCAACACACATATCATAAAAAACTAGAGATCGAGCACTGAAAAATGTACATACATAACCAATCTATCAGGCTAATGAATTCCATGTGACATAAAGTAGTTTTGTACTAAAAAATATTGTCACAACATTCTACTAAAATTATGTTACAACTAATAACAAGATATATCATCAACCACCACCCATTTAAGTTAATTGTCTTGCTGCATTGTATGACAAAAATTATGTTGTCAAACCATTTAGCATAACATGCCTATTCCATTTCTTGTAGTTTTTACCCTCCCCTTCAATATATTACTAGAGTATATCTTTCTATTGGTGTAACCATTTCACCTCATTGGGGTGAAAGTGCTAGTTATTAGTAAATATATCTTTGACAATATTTTAGCTTATTGAAAGAGTATGGAAGAGGTTAGCATATATTGACATTGCATTTTGTTCATGAAAATTAACTTTGAGAGAACCCCTACATGTTATAAAACTGAAAGCTAGGAAACTGCTTTATAATTATTACTATTATTATTATGACAAAATATTGAAATTAAATTATTGTTTCATGAAATAATTTTATCAGCTATAAGTTAAACACTCCACTATCAACTCCCACTAGCTTTGCTAACTCTACACTTATCCTCAAATGACTCATGGTATTAAATCATGTTTAGCATAATATAGAAGAGAGTTTTTATTTAAATTTAATTGAATTTTTAATATAAATAAAAATAATTTAAAACTCATAGACCAAAAATTCTTTGCCCTTTTCATCATGTTGTCTTTCCTCCTTATTTTTTACCTTTCCATATTTTGTGCAGTCCCTTTCTCACTTCCTTTTCTTTTCTACATGTTTTCATTCATTCTCTATGTCTTGGGATTCTTTCATCTTACTGTGTCCTTGCTATTTAATTTCTCTCCATGTCATGTCCCTATCATTCTATCTCTTTAGATCTCTTCCATATTATATTTGAATTCCATTTTCAAATTTTCTTTTAATTTAATTTTGAAGCTAACTTATTTCCTTCCATTTATTCTCCCTTAAACTACCTTTTCAAAAGTCTCCCTTTTTCTTAAATTTACTTAGCCATTTATCATTTTTTATATTAATCTCTACTTCACATGCTCTCCTCTTTCTTCTTTAGGTTTGGCTTCCACATTCCCTACATCCATTTTATTTAGATCATTTTTTCTTCTAAATTTTCTTTATTTATTTCATTAAATTCTGTAGTTTTTCAATTTTTATTTATTTGATTTGTCTAATCTAAAATTTTTCTTTATTAAATCCATTTGCCTATTTGTTTTCCTTATTTTTGACTCACCCTCACTTTTATGGGATGAATACTTTAATGATTTGTTCAACATTAATATGATGCTTTTATACAAGGAAAATAAGCTCAAAAAGTTATGCATCTTGAAACTACACCATGTAACCATGCAAGATAGTTGTCCATACAACTACTAGTATAACTATGTAATATAGCTCAATCTACACTAGCATTTAGCTACTTATTATATTTTTCTTGAAAATGTGTCCCTAAAATCTCTACTGTCACCTTGCCAAGAGACCCCCTTAAAACTAATGTCACAAAAAAAGAACATGTTGATTACACAAAAAAAATACAAATTAATGAGAATATTTTTTTTTGAAGAATCAAATATTGAATTATGTGAAACTACATCAATCTTCATAATGAGCCTCAAAAGGGTGTAGCTCAAATTTTATTTCCCAATTTCTTAGACCATCATTTCCATGAACTTCTGAATCTTAGATTTTGAAATTATAAGATAATAATCCATATTGAAATAAAATTATAGAGCTCTATCAAATTGTATAATGACTCTCAAAAGGGTATAATTCTAAATCATAGTCTCATGAGCTCATTGGGAAATGATAAATATTCAGTTCACCAAATGCCTTACTTGTCCTTAAAAACAAACTTTAACAATATATTTATTCTTCAATTAAATTACCATTAAGAAAGAAAGTATTAAAAAAGATATAAGAAATATGTATGATTCTCATGTAAAAAACCATCTCAAAAAAAGCAAATAAATTGAAATGATGGAAATTCATCCAACCTCTAGTACCTCTAGCCACAATTTTTTTGCATATTATTATAGCCAACAAACAACTACAAGAGTAGAAGTAGCATGTTATGTACCCACGTGGATAATGGATAATCCACTAGGATAATGAGTTGAATCATAATTAGAATCTTTTAATACATGTTAAAAAAATTTCTACCTCCTTTTACAAATGGTTCAAAATCTCTTCTCTATCATATACTTTAATATCTTTATTGAGAGACACCCAACTTTTTGAATTCTTCTATGGAGTTTACACAACTTGTAGAGTTCAACCCTTCTTTACCTTTTAAAGAAAATGAAGCAACCTTACCTGACCAAAATTTATATAATTGTAACATTGAAAATTACACCCTATGCAATTTCACATAGCATAGACCCGTACTTTAGCCAAATTGAAGATAATGATCAAAATTACATTGCATTAGCTTGCCTTCCAATCTGCCTTATCTACTTTCCTAACCCTTTGGTCTAAAATATGTATGGATGTGTGCACATTGTGAATACATCTCCATGCTATACATTCATCTCCTAAAATATATGTGACTTAAGGTGGTTGTTGGGAAGTTAAATTTCCTAATTGTTGTATTGTAATGCCTCTCTAAGCTATGATCAACATTGAGACATCTCCAGTGCCTTTAAAATTTTATTTTTCACCTCATTTTTACTCTCTGGCACTCTATTGGATTATCTTGGTACTCTTGGAACTCTCTCTTGCATTCATGAAGTGCTCATACTCTCAATCTCTCATAATTTCTTCTATTTCTTTATTCATCTCATCTCCATTGTTGTTCACAGTGAAGCTCTAGCGACTTGGGGAGTCTATGCTCTTCCTCCCTCCATTTCTACTGTTAGAGGAAAGTATTTTCCTTTTCAGGTTATCTTGTTTTTATTATTTAGCATATACATTGTTTTATCACTATGGTTTCTAGATTTTTTTTATATTATTTTCTCTTTTATCAATATTTAACTATCTTGTCTATGAAAGTGGAAACACCAAAATAAGGATTTGATTATTGCAAACCTCTAATCACAACCACCCCAACTTTTTTTCTTGGCCATATGTGTACAAGTACAATGAAGAAGAACATAGAACATGCTAGAGGCTTCATATCAAGGACCCATTCTGAGTATTTCTTTGTTATTCTTGTATTTTTGTTAGGCTATTTCATTATATAGTTTCCGATTTACTACTTTGATTATATTTAGAACACAATACGATACAATGGTTGTTTTGCACCTTCTAGTATAGACTTCTATACCTCATCTATACAAGGTTTTTCCACATTTTGTTGTTGTCTTTGACCGATGTGTGAATCCTAGGAACAAAGAATATGGAGTTGTCCAGGTGCTCTCCTTTACTAGGGTTTTTGGATTCTATCATCTAAATATTTTTATCTATCAATATCTCATAGTTACATACAATTTTATCATCTAAGTAAGAAAACTTAGAGGTCATAATACCCCAAAGGTTTTCTTCAAATGAAGAGTTGAATTTTGAGTCTTCATAGCATCTGACTACCCTTCATAGTGATTCAATTTTCCTCATCTATATTCTAGTGAACCTAATGTGAAACTCACCTCTTGATTAAAACTTGTCAAAACTCCATGCAAAACTTTTAAAAACTTAAATAAATAAAATTTTCTTATCTTTCCTTTTCTTGCTCATTCTTGAGGTTGAAAGAGTGTTGTGAAGTTCTTCCATGAGCTTTATGATCTATACCACATTGGGAATTGTGGTGATAATAACTTTGAGATCAAGTATTCTCCTCAATAGACTAGGTTTGACGCTCTCAAGGACTGTGGATCCCATTCATCCTTTTGCTTCTTAGTTTTTTCCTTTAGGTTTAGGTTTAGTAACTTCATCTACATCTAGCTCTCAATCTAATTATTATCAAAATAATTTCATGAATATTGCTCTTGGGTCCCCTCCTATGGATCATTAATCTATTCTCATGCTTCCATTTATCAAATTCAGTCCATTGAGGAGAATATAAGGGATTTTAAAGGATTTTTTAATCAAGAATGTCCTCCATTAAGCCAATTTTTCCATCAGTAGTTTGAGAGATATGCTTATCTTAGATCATAAGAGCCTCGCGGGGTTGAGGGTATTGACCATGATTGTAGAGTCTCATATATAGGTTTCATTATACCTAGGCCTCAGGATACTTAATAAAACATCATCTATCCTTGATTGGGTGTTTCTATGCTTGGGGTGTTGGTCCATATGGTTGATACAACCCTATTATTGATCCTTTGTTTGGAAATGCCATTTTTGGTGTCAATATTTCTCAGACTCCCTTGTGGTTTGCCATTTTTCCTCCTAGCTCTGCTATTAGTAATTACACTATTCATGCTTATACAATTGTCATTATCACTGGTAAGCTAGTGCTAATACTGGTGCACGTGCCAGTTTGGTGCTAGTTCTAGTGGTCGTATTAGAAATGTCTTTACCAACTAGTTTTCTACTAGCATGGGTAAATAGCTTCCCCCTCTTCCACCTTTCTTTCCAATCGTTAATACAATATTGTAGAATATGAGACAACTACAACAATGAATTACAAAACTTACCAATGCTGCTAATTAGTCATCACTTCCTCCATACAACCATTGTGGCTCACTTATGTTTAATATCCTTAATGCTCCCCTACCTATAGGGATTAAAATTTTGAAATTTGATATATATAATTGTGATGATGATCCTCAACTACATATGGATTCTTTTACTACTCTCTATAGTGAATTTTATAATCAAGATTACTTTCTCATCAGGCTATTCTCTTAGTATATCAAAGGGAATATGCTACAATGGTATAGTTCCTTACTTGATTATTCTATTAAGGCTTTTGACTAATTGATAGATTTGTTTCTTCGAAGGTTTAAGGATAACATTTTTATCATAGTCACTATCACTGACAATGATAATTATAAGCAACAAACAAATAATAAACTCCTTGATTTTATTCCAAGATATCAATATATTTATCTAAGATCCAGGTTATGTCATACTTGATGAAGATCTCTAGAGGATGTTTATCGTTAGCATATATAGATATCATTGAGGGAGAGTTTCCTTAAATAAATATCCTTATCTCTATAATATTTGCACTACACTCATGGATTATCAACACATTTTGGCTCAATTTAGAGTTTCAACTTCAAATTCTCATGCCGTACCCAGCAGAAGAAGTGTGTGGTGGATGAGCTTCTTAGAATACTTAATACTATCAAATTTTATAGGAGAGATGATGAGGATGTTCTAGTCTAGGAACTCTTGAAAGATGTTAATTTCAAAGTTAAATCTAGCTTTGAAATTGCCTCAACTTCCCCAATGCCCCTATTTAAATGGGACTATATATGGAGAATGAAGGTTGTGCACAAGGTCTACTTTTTTCTTGTGTATGATGTATCATGAAAGAATTCTAACTACGGATAACCTCAAGAGGCGTGACTTCTAGTTGGCCAATAGATGTGTGCTATGTGAAAATGATGATGAATGTATCAAACACATTTTTTTCTGTTGTCCCTTCTCCTGGAATGTCAGATAGAAGACTATTGGCATGTTTCTCCTTGGCTAAGTTTAGAAATTTTCTACCAAGGATAATCTACTTTTTGGATATGTGTCTTCCCATCATCTCTTATCTTTAGATTTGTGGAGGAAATTGTTTTTCCACATAGGATATATTTTGTGGAAAGAGCGCTATAACATAATTTTCAGGAAAAGAAGGTGTGAATGGGAGGAATTAACCAACAAGATATTATCTAATGTCAAGGAGAATATGATTTGTTTTGTGAAGTGGAAACATTCTGACACTCCAATTCTCCTATAATAGGTGATTGCTAGATCTTGGGACATAGAGCCAATCCTTTCTAGCTTGACTACCCCTCCTATTGGTTTCTGTAATGTTATCAAATGGATCCCCCAACATCGATTAGTTGAAGTTGAATTTTGATGGGTCTTCTCATGGCAACCTAGGTTGGGCGGGAGGGGATGGAATTATTAAAGACTCATGTGGAAGACTCATCCTTGCCTATGTGGTGAATTTTGGAATTCAAACTATGTGCATGGTTGAAGTGGCAACAGTCTATCATAGGTTGATTGAGACCAGGGAAAGGGAGCTTAAATGCATCATTATTGAAGGCGATTCTCGCAATACAATCATGATTCTTAAGGGTTGCCTAAAATGGACTAAAAATATAACTCTCTCATCACAAAGTGTTTTTCTTTCCTTCCTACCCTTAGAGGCGTCAATTTATGCCATGCATGGTGGGAAGACAACTATGTGGTGAACAAGTTGGCTAGGCTAGGCATGTATGTTAATAATTTTAAAATCTAGATTCACTTCCATGAAATCCTGATAGAGGCTCATGCCCTGATTCTGAAGGACTTGTTTTTTAATGATGAATAATCCCAATGTTTCCTTTTTGGTACTTACCTTTCTTACCTTTTCCTTTCCTTTCTAGTTAAGGCAGTTAGCTTTAAATTTTATTGGTACCACCTACCATTATATCTCCCTGCGGGATAGTTGCTTTCTCAACCTAGTTTCTTTTTCTACAAATATGGGTGATGGTCGCATTTAGACAGAACACGACGAATGCTCAGAATTTAAATTTAATGGGGAGATTTGGAATAAAATAATGCAAGGCAATCTGGATACTTATGTACAGGGGATGACCAAACATGATCCTAATCCCTCTACCATATTTGTTCATGCCTAGGATAATGGTAATGTGAAGAATGATAGTGTGAGCTTTGTGGTTTCTACAGAGACCATTACAAAGGTGATTTAGGTGACCCTTGATGGCATTTCCTTCCCCAAAAGGCCCAAAGGGAATTATAAAGAGGGCTTTGATCATTTTTTTGAATTGGGGGAAGAGGTTTTTAGGCTTTAAAGTGGCTATAATAGGGAGGAACTACTAGGAATCTAGAAGGAGGCAACCCTATTGTTCACAGAGTATTTCACCATAAATTGAAGAAAAAGGAGGTTCCATTTATAGGTCTTGACCATGTTAAAACATCTACACCACGAGGTAAGAATGTATTTTCCCTTTTGGTTTGTGTCCTCTTTGTCTCAATTTGTTTTTTAAAGTCATTGTTAAAGGTAAACCCCCTCTCCATGAGGGCCTCATTTAGAGATTATATGAATTCCACATGGATTTATCCCCCTATGGTGGGGTCTCTTCTACTAATATTGTGTCCACCTATGATCCCAATTTATATATGGATCTTAGTGTCACTCATTCTAACTCTAGAGGAGTGTCTTATTCAGGTTATAAAATGCCGACTAGGAAAAATCCTATTAGAATGGCCAAATTCAGTGACATTACCACAACAAAAAAGGACCAAGATGTGGATACAAAACCAAAGTTGCAATAGAATGTGAATATTGTTGATGATTCTAGCTCAAAGTTTCTTTTCTCAAATGAATCAAACTCCATATATCACAGGTTGGATTGGTCCCCTACTAAAATTGGTGCTTACCCTAGCCTTTCCCCAATAAGCCCACCTTCCTTTGCTAATATCAGACATTTTAGCTCTATCTCGATTGTAACTAAAAATGTGAAGGACGTGCAAAGGCATAACAACTTTTTAAAATGGCTCTTTGCACATATGAATGTGGCCATCAAAAAGCTCAATCAGGTGAAGGTGACGACTGAGGAAAACACCAAGGATAATATTTGGGTGGACTATTTGGAGGAGTATAGATTCAAGAGAATTACCAATGATCTTGTTGGTGTCATGGGGAAATGGGATAAAGTGGGCAGAAAGATTGATGATAGGGACCAAACTTGAAGCGGAAGAGGACAAGGAAACCCAAGAGGTCCTTAAAAATTAAATTAAGGAGGTCAACCTTGCTTTATGGAACACAACTAGTAAGTAGAATACCTTCTTATAGGCTATCTAGGAAGAGATGGAAAGGAAAAGGGTGAAGCAAAGGGAATGCATGGAGTCCCTAGCCACTGACTTTGGCCCCATGGTGTCTTTAGTTAAAGCCACCCCTGATTCCATGTTGATCTCCTTTGGCTTTGGGATTGGGTCAAGTAAAAATATGTCTTTCACTAATAAAGTGCTTGAAAAAGGGTACCCCCATGTAGTAAACCATCTCTTTATGTCTATGACAGGTGGTTATTATGTGTTTTTGGTTGTCTCGGTTCTTCTTTGTTTTACTGGTCTTATAGTGTAGTTTTTGGCTCTTTGTTCACTCTGCTAGATCTTTGCGGTGTTTTAGTGGGTTGTTTTTTAGTTGGTTGTGCATCTCTCATGCACTGTTGGTATTGCTTTCTATATATGTAATGGTATAGACTTATCCCACTTTTATTAATGAAAATTTAATGAAGAATCACGAAACATCACTCTTGCGATCTAGAAACCTAGTTATTGTGTGTCATGTACTTGACAATGGGATTTGCAACTTAAAAAGTGTGGTAGTTGTGTGTCATGTACTTGACTCGAGGAAAATCTCCATGACCCCACTGGTCAGCTTGTCACAATTCGATTATAGGATGAAAATGGCACAAGAAGATTAGTGCCCGTCAAATATGATGATAATGGAGAAAATTTATTCGAGATGGGATAGCTACCATAGTACTGATATTATTCTACACATTTTCCTTTCCAAGACTCTTTCATGGTTATTTCTACCTTAAAAGCAG
This sequence comes from Cryptomeria japonica, assembly GCF_030272615.1. Classification (NCBI taxonomy): domain Eukaryota; kingdom Viridiplantae; phylum Streptophyta; class Pinopsida; order Cupressales; family Cupressaceae; genus Cryptomeria; species Cryptomeria japonica. The sequence continues at coordinate 853,804,972 of NC_081409.1, read as the reverse complement.
TTCTTATTTTTGTTATATTGTTATATTGAATTAGGCCCATGTTATGTCATGCAAATTATTATATTGGTGAGGTGGTTGATCTTTGTATCATGTGATGTAGTTTTTGTAATTGTTAGTTGAGGGATTAGTTGACCTTGTTGTCAAGGTTGATGAATTGTATATATAGGTGATATATTCATGTAATTTAGTGAGAGAGGTTGTGTCTTCATTATTAGAGAGTGGTGTATGCATTTTTACTATGTTGTCAACGATGGCAACATGGTATTGTGTTCCGGCTTCATGTTTTGGTTCAGTTGTGTACTAGCAAGCACTTCACATAGACTACACCGACAACAATAGGACATAAGGATTTCTTTGGTTATTGGCACTGTAGGCAGACATGGTTTAGAATATGGTTGTCATTATTGGAGGCAATTATTTTTAATATTTATGTATTCATGTTATCTAGTCAACATGTAATTTGATATTGTAATTATCTTTGTAAGCCGACATAAGACATGATAAATTGTGTAGGGTATATAGGTCAGTTTTATAGATCATTTTGATATCATCATGCAAATATGTAATTGGAAGGAGATAATGAAGGAGATGCAAAATATATCAGAAAGATTATTTATGTTAGGATATTTATGTAAGGGTTATTATAGTAAAACATTTATTGTTTTAGACTGGAACTGACACAGCTTAAACTGAAATTGTATTTTGGCATAGAAGATGTTATCTTAGCAGTTCAACACTTCTCTGGATTGTAGTTTGGATTTATATGTAGTCAATGAGGCTCTATTTGTGATTGATAAGTGTTCTCTGATAACTCAATGATGAATTAATAGTACCAAACCGGTACTAAGAGGGGTAGGGTGAATCAGTATAGACATAAACACAATCCTAAACTAGTTTGACAACAAACACTTCAAATGACTGGTAAACAATGATACCGGTTTGAAATAGAGTGCAATTGGTAAAGCTAAGAGTGACTGAGACAAGCATTAACCGGTTAATCACTTAGATTTCCACTCAACTCAAAACTACACTACCATTTCACCCTTATGCATGAAAAGGTAATCTATCATCAAAACATAATAACAACTAGTTCAACATGTTTTATTGACAGGCATAAAACACAAAACCATCACATGCTTGACAGACAATAAAAAAGTATCACAAGATAATGATAACTTAATGATGAATGAATAGTACCAAACTAGTACTGAGAGGTGGGGGTGAATCAATATAGGCAAAAACACAACCTTAAACCGGTTTGTCAACTAAGACTTATGCACTGACAAACAAACAATAGCACCGGTCCTTCAATAGAGTTAAACCGGCAAAACCTAGTGTAACTAAGATAAGCAAAGACCGGTTGACACTTATCTTCTCATATAATCTAACTCTTCATTCCCATTTCACCCTAATGCATGAACAACCAATCTACCATCAAAGATGTACATATTACAACAACATCAACATGCATCTCCACTTAATCAGAAAACAATCATAACAACACATGAAGAAAGCATCACACATGACACACATATTTTTAACGTGGAAACCCAACTAGGAAAAACCACGGTGGAGATGAATACCCACAATCTTGTTTCTGAACTCTTTGGAAGTTTGCTCTATTAGGAGCCTTGTTTGGTTAAAGATAGATACAATAGGTTCTGTTAGGAACCAATCCTGTTAGTGATTACCCAGTTAAGGGTTAAACCCTATTAAGGGTACCTTGTTAGAGGATTTCAAGAACTCAATAGCTAAAGGATATCAATGACTCAATAGCTTCGAGTTACCCTGTTAGAGGATTTTCAACAAGCCAGTTAAGGCTACCCTGTTAGGGGATTTCACAACTATTGAAGTGGTTAAAGATCAACAGGTATATCAATGACCTGATAATAGCACTCAATGCCTTGCAAATTTGCTTAAGCTCCTCTTCACCTTCTGCACTTACACTCTACAGATATAACTTCTCTCCTCTAGTCTAGCAAGAATCATGTATCTCTTCTCTTAGATACACACACACAACTTTTTCCAACAACCTCTAAAAGAATCACAACATTGACCTTATAGGACAATAGACAGGCTGGTAGCATAAACACTAAACCCTAGACCTGTTAGGTTAAGGAAATCAAATGATTCAATCCTAAGCGTTGATCATATTGTATTGAATGCAACAGTCTTGATCCAATCTCAAGACATTCCCCATCATTCATTTTCCACTGATTTCATGGTGGCTGATAACCCATCACACGTTATCACCGTTTACAGACTTTGCACATTCTTGAGGTAGATAGGAACACTCTTCTTTATGCAAGATCCTTCACGTGCACAAGGCTTACACAAAAACACTATTTGTTCTTCATTATCATTCTAACTTCGTCACATAAAGATCACCAATTTGAGTCACACAAGCTTGAGGTACTCCAACCGAAAATCCTAAAGTGGAAACTACCTACCAATTAGTAGTCATACAATGCTTCCATGTGCCGGTTCCCATGACTACATGCCAATTCACCTTGACATGTCAGTTCACCTTGAACAAATATACCAGTTCTCACATATGTCGATTCTCTCTTCATATCACATATTGACATCAATGACAACATACAATATCATTATATCCTCATACCGGTTCACAAAATGCCAACAATCTCCCCCTTTGGCATTGATGGCAATATACAAAGATATCTCTCTGCTAACTCATCTTCTCCCTAATTTCTATAGATATCTTCTCCGCTACACTTCTTCTCCCCCTTTGACAACAATGCCAAAGTGGAGGCACAAACATCCCTATTCCATTATGCTGCTCCTCCTAAGAAGTAGCATCCTTCAACACATCAATCAACAAAAAAATGACTATGCAATACTTGACTGATGTGGGACAAATACTTTTAATTTACCTCCTGAAGGGGTAGTACCCACAATTCACCTCGTAAATACACAAATGTAGTCTTTGGGAGAGGCTTGGTGAATATGTCTGCTAATTGCTCCTTACTGGAAACATGTTCCAATGCAATCTCTTTATTCTGAAACTTTTCCCTCAAGAAATGATACTTAAGCTCAAAATGCTTGGTTCTAAAATGTAAAACCAGATTCTTTGAAATATTTATAGCACTTGTGTTATCACAGAATATACTTACCAGTTCAGATACAGGGATTTTGAAGCCATCTAATACATGCTTCATCTAGACTGTCTAAGTGTAGTTCATGAAAGCTGCAACATACTCTGCTTCCGCTATAGACTGAGAGATACAGCTTTTCTTCTTACTCATCCATGATACCAGACTACCACCAAGAAAGAATGCACCACCAGTTGTGCTTTTCTATTCATCCACATTACCTGCCCAATCAACATCTGTGAATACTTTCAAGTTGAAATCATTGTTGTATGGGTACCACAATCCATAGTCAACTGTTCACTTCAGATACCTAAGAATCCACTTGACTGCAACCAAGTGGGATTCAATTGGACTTTTTTGGAACCTTGCAGTGATGCCAACTACATGTGCAATATTTGGTTTGCTATGCACTACATAATGCAACTTACCAATCATTGATCGGTATTCCTTCTCATCAACCAATGCGGGATCATCCTCTTTTGATAATTTGCAACCAGTCACTATCGGTGTACCAACCGATTTGCTATCTTCCATGCCAAAGGTCCTCGACACCTCTTTGACATATTTGATTTGAGTGATAAAGATTCCATCTTTCATTTGTTGGATCTGCAGTCCACTAAAGAACTTAATCTCCCCTATGAGTGACATCTCAAACTCTTCCTTCATCTCATCAACAAACTCATGACTCATCTTGTCATCTCCACAAAAGATAATGTCATCAACAAAAACGTCATAGATCAAGATCTGATCTCCTTCAAATTTCAAGTAGAAATTTCTATCTTCACTTGTTCTCTCAAATCCAATCTTCATAAGATGGGAATGTAGATGTTCATACCATTCTCTAGGTGCCTGCTTTAGACCATATAAGGCTTTATGTAGCCTGCACACCATATCACTGTCTTTAGATAGGGAAAACCCATCTGGTTTCTCTATATACAACTCCTCTACAAGTACACCATTTAGGAATGCATATTTTACATCCATTTGATATACCTTGAATCCTTTAAAAGCTGCATATGCAAGAAGCATACAAACTCCTTCCAATCTGGCTACAGGAGCAAAGGTTTCTCCATAGTCTTCTCCTTCTTCTTGAGCATATCCTTTGCACACCAATCTAGCTTTGTTCCTAATCACTGTGCCATCCTCATTCAGCTTATTTTTGAACACCCATTTGGTGCCAATAACATTTTTATGCTCCGGTCTGGGTACCAAGGACCATGTACAATTTTTCTCTATCTGGTCAAGTTCCTCTTCCATTGCCTTGATCCAATCTTCATCTTTTGGAGCCTCTTTGAATGACTTAGGCTCAAATTCAGAGATCAAACATGAGTTTTCCCTAATCTTTCTTCTTGTAAGGATTCCTACATCCTTATCTCCTATGATCTGCTTAGGATCATGATTCAGCTTGACATACCGAGGAATAGTCTTGACTAGTTCTTCTTGCTTTTCCTCCTCATCGTCATCTTTATCAGTATCAACATTCACTAGTTTAGGAACACTATTACTGGTACTTGGTTGACTGACAACCGGTTCCCAGAAGGTTGCAACTAGTTCATTTATAGCTTGCTCACTGCCAGTTTCCTTTAGTTTCTCAGAGGTTTCATCAACTATCACATTGATACTTTCCATAATTCTCTGAGTCCTATTGTTGAAACACTTGAGAGCTTTACTCTTGGTGGAATATCCTAGGAATATTCCCTCATCACATTTAGCTTCAAACTTGCCCAAATGTTCACTTCTCTTGATGTAACATTCGCTACCAAATACCCTAAAGTAGCTAACCACAGGTGTCTTACCGGTCCAATACTCATAAGGAGTTTTGTCCTTACCTTTCTTGATGAGTACCCAGTTCATTGTGTAGACTATAGTGCTTACCACTTCTCTCCAAAAGGTGTGAGCTACCTTTCCTTGAATCAACATGGTTCTAGCTGCTTCAACCACAGTTCGGTTATTCCTCTCTACTAGGCCATTTTTCTATGGATTCCAAGGGGCAGACAGTTGCCTCTTGATGCCAAATTCTTCACAATACTTGTTGAATTCACTGAAAGTGAATTCCCCTCCTTGATCAGTTCTGAGGCACTTAATCCTTTTACCGCTTTCCTTCTCCACTAATGCTTTGAAAGCTTTGAACTTCACAAAGGCTTCAAACTTGTCTTTCAAGAATTTGACCCACATCATTCTTGAGCAGTCATCAGTGAGAATCATGAAGTACCTATCACCCTACACACTTCTAGTTTTCATAGGACCACACAAATCAGTATGCACAAGATCAAGCAAGTTGTCAGCAGTGAAAGATTTACCTTTAAAGGTTGAGGAAGACATTTTCCCCAATTGACACTCTCTACACAAGGTATTATCGGGTTTGCTTAGCACTGGCAACCCTCTAACTGTATTGATCTTACTAGCCTTCACAATGTTATCAAATTTTACATGGCAGAGTCTCCTGTGCCATATCCAGCTATCATCAAATTTAGCCATAAGACATGTACTTATATTTTGATTTAGCTAAAATAGGTTACCTTTGGTCTGCATACCGATAGCCACAATTTCGCCATTCTTTCCTTTGATTCTACACACTCCATTCTTGAATTCCACAGTGAGACCACTGTCATTCAGCTGGGCAACACTTAGAAGGTTGTGTCTGAGACCATCAACCCAATACATATTGTCAGCTCTACTCTTTCCATTCAGAGAGATGGACCCTTTTGCTTTAACCATACATGGTGCATCATTGCCAAAATGAACCACACCACCATCATACTCTTCCAAGGATAGAAACTTTCTCCGGTCACTAGTCATATGGTGAGAACAACCACTATCAATGATCCACTCATTGGAAATATCAAAGTGGGAGACAAGAGCCTTCTTGTCTGACACATCTTCCTTTACAACATCAAACACAATGTCTTCATTCTCTTCATCTTCTCATTCCTCATCTGTGACACCTTCATCAACTACAACAAAAAAGTTTCTCCGGTTTCCTCCTTTGAATTTCTTGAATCTTTCTAGTTTATCCTTGTTGTCACTATTAGGACAGTTCATAGCAATATGTCCTATCCGGTTACAAGAAAATCATTTCAAAGGGATCTTACCTCTTTATTTACCGGTTCCTTTTAGAAATTTCCTAGCAAGAAGAGTTTCAAATTCCATCAGAAACTCCTCATCATCCATTACTCTGCTCTGTCTTGGTTCACCACTAGTGCTTGCTTCTTTTCCTTTCCTGGATGGTACATCAGAAGCTCTAAAAGCTGATTCAGTCTTTTGAACACTGCCATCAAAACTATTTTGCTCATAGGTTGTCAACTTTTCTAGGATGGAGTCCAAGGATATCTTAGTCTTGTCCATTGATCTCAGAACCTAAATAGCAGCAACCCTTATTGCATAGACCAACAATAGGGATATCAAGACTTTGCTTACCACAGTGGAATCTTCCATTTTACCACCTGCACTCTTGATATCTCCAACAACAATTTTGATTCTAATACCATATTGTTGAATGGTTTCACCTTCAACCATTCACATGTCTTCAAACTTTCCTCTAAGGATTTCTTCATTAGCTTGTTTTACATGCTCATAACCTCCATAGATATTTTCAAGAGTATCCCATACCTCTTTGGGATTTACCTTATCTTGAACATCAATGAACTCAATATTAGATAAACTACTGATTAGGGCCTCCATGACTTGCCTATTCTCCTATATCTCTCTCTTTTGATCATCGGTGAGAGTACCGATAGGGGCAACATAGGGATTCTCAACATAGCTCTAGTGTTGAGCATCCATGCTTCTGATGTATATCTTAATTCTGTCTTTCCATATACTAAAATATTTTTTGTTAAACTTTGGACCTTCCCTCTTCATCATTACAACAATATCTTTCCCTCAAGCGGTTAAGCTTACAACACAGAGGACCTGGAGGATGCTCTAATACCAATTGATAACTTAATGATGAAAGAATAGTACCAAACCGGTACTGAGACGGGGGGGTGAATCAGTACAGGCAAAAAAACAACCTTAATCTAGTTTGTCAACTAACACTTATTCACTAACAGACAAACAGCAGCACCGATCCTTCAACAAAGTTCAACCAGCAAAACCTAGTGTAACTGAGACAAGCAAAGACTGGTTGACACTTATCTTCTCATATAATCTAACTCTTCATTCCCATTTTACCCTAATGCATGAATAGGAAATCTACCATGAAAGATGTACATATTACAACAAGATCAACATGCATCACCACTTAATTAGAAAACAATCATAACATCACGTGAAGAAAGTATCACACATGACACACATATTTTTCATTTGGAAACCCAACTGGGAAAAACCACGGTGGGGATCAATACCCACAAGCTTGTTTTTCAACTCTTTGGAAGTTCACTCTATTAGGAGCCTTGTCTAGTTAAAGACAAATACAATAGGTTCTGTTAGGAACCAATCCTATTAGGGATCACCTTGTTAAGGGATGGTTGCAATACCCGGTTAAGGGTTAAACCTTGTTAGAGGATTTCAAGAACTCAATAGCTAAAGGATATCAATGACTCAGTAGCTTCAAGTTACCCTATTAGAGGATTTTCAACAAGTCGGTTAATGCTACCTTGTTAGGGGATTTCACAACTATTGAAGTGGTTAAAGATCAATAGGTATATCAATGACCTGATAATAGCACTCAATGCCAATGCAGATTCGCTTAAGCTCCTCTTCACCTTCTGCACTTACACTCTACAGTTATAACTTCTCTCCTTTGGTCTGGCAAGAATCACGTATCTCTTCTCTTAGATACACACACACAACTTTTGCCAACAACCTCTGAAAGAATCACAACATCAACCTTATAGGACAACAAATAGGTCAGTAGCATAAACCCTAAACCCTAGACCTGATAGGTTAAGGAATTCAAATGATTCAATCCTGAGTGTTGATCATACTATATTAAATGCAACAATCTTGATCCAATCTCAAGACATTCTCCATCGTTCATTTTCCACCGATTTCATGGCGGCTAATAACCCATCACATGTTCTTCATGTGCACAAGGCTTACGTGGAAACACTATCTGTTCTTTGTTATCATGCTAACTTCATCACATAGGCTTGAGGTACTCCAACTAGAAATCCTAAAGTGGAAACTACCTACCAACCGGTAGTCATACAATGCTTCCATGTGCTGGTTCCCATGATTACATGTCGGTTCACCTTGACATGCCAGTTCACCTTGAACATATATACTGATTCTCACATATGTCGATTCTCTCTTTATATCACATATTGACATCAATGACAACATACAATATCATTATGTCCTCATACCAGTTCACATAATGCCAACAAATAAAAGCATCACACATGACACAGATATTTTTCACGTGGAAACCCAACTGGGAAAAACCACGGTGGGGATGACTACCCACAAGCTATTTTTGAACTCTTTCGATGTCCGCTCTATTAGGAGCCTTGCCCTATTAAATACATTACAATAGGTTCTTCTAGGAACCGATCTTGTTAGGGATCACCCGGTCAAGGGATGGCTAGAATACCCAGTTAAGGGTTAAACCCTGTTAGAGGTTACCTTGTTAGAGGATTTCAAGAACTCAATAGCTAAAGGATTTCAATAACTCAATAGCTTTGAGTTACCCTATTAAAGGATTTATAGAAAGCTGATTAAGGTTACTCTATTAAGGGATTTCACAACTGTTGAAGTGGTTAAAGATCAACAGGTATAACAATGATCTGATGATAAAACTCAATGCCAATGCAGATCCGCTTAAGCTCCTCTTCACCTCTGCAGTTACACTCTATAGGTATCACTTCTCTCCTCTTTTCTAGCAATAATTACGTATCCTTTCTCTTGGATTCACATACACAACTTTTTCCAACAACTTTAGAAAGAAACACAACATCGACCTTATAGGAAACAAACAGGTCGGAAGCATAAACCCTAAACCTATTAGGTTAAACAATTCAAATGGTTCAATCCTGACCGTTGAACACATTGCATTAAATGCAATAGTCTTGAATCAATCTCAAGACATTTTCCATCGTTTATTATCCACCGATTTCATGGCGGTTGATAACCCATCATGCGTTTTCACCGTTTACAGACTTCACACATTCCCGAGGTAGATAGGGATAGTCTCCTTCATGCAAGATCCTTCATGCGCACAAGGCTGACGTGGCAAAACGATCCATTTTTCAATATAGTGCTAACTCATCACACAAAGATCACTAATTGAGTCACATAAGCTTGAGGTACTCCAGCCGGAAACCTTGAGACCACCAACTAGTAGTCACACAAGGGTTCCATGTATCGGTTCCCATAACAACATGTCAGTTCACCTTGAGATCCTAGTTCACCTTGAACAAATATACCGCTTCACTTTGGCATATATACCAGTTCTCACATATGTCGGTTCTCTCTTCTCACATATGTCAGTTCACTTCATATCACATATTGATATCAATGACAACATACAATATCATTATGTCCTTATACCGGTTCACATAATGCCAACAATCTCCCCCTTTGGCATTGATGGCAATATACAAGGATATCTCTCCACTTCTCATCTTCCCATATCAATTTCTGCAGATATCCTCTCCGCTTCACTTCTTCTCCCCCTTTGACAACAATTCCAAAGTGGAGGAACAAGCATCCTTGTTCCATTATGGTGCTCCCCCTAAGGAGTAGCATCCTTCAACACATCAATCAACAAAAAATTTGACTATGTAATACCTGACTGATGTGGAACAAATAATTTTAGCTCACCTCCTGAAGGGGTAGTACCCCAAATTCACCTCTTAAATACACAAATGTAGCCTTTGGGAGAGGCTTGGTGAATATGTCTGCTAACTGCTCCTCACAAGAAACATGTTCCAGTGCAATCTCTTTATTCTGAACCATTTCCCTCAAGAAATGATACTTAAGCTCAAAATGCTTGGTTCTAGAATGTAAAACCGGATTCTTTGAGATGTTAATTGCACTACTATTGTCACAAAATATGCTTACCGGTTTAGATATAGGAACTTTGAAGCCATTTAATACATGTTTCATCCAAATTATTTGAGTGCAGTTCATGAAAGCTGCAACATACTCTGCTTCCGCTGTAGACTAAGAGATACAACTCTGCTTCTTACTCATCCATGAGACCAGTCTACCACCAAGAAAGAATGCACCACCGGTTGTGCTTTTCCGGTCATCTACATTTCCTACCCAATCAACATCTGTGTCAACTTTCAAGTTGAAGTCCTTGCTATATAGATACCACAATCCATAGTCAATAGTTCCCTTTAGATATCTAAGAATCCGCTTGACTGCAACCAAGTGGGATTCTCTTGGGATTTTTCAAAATCTTGCAGTAATGCCAACTGCATGTGCAATATCCGGTCTACTATGCACTACATAATGCAACTTACCAATCATTGATCAATATTCCTTCTCATCAACCAATGCTGAGTCATCTTCTTTGGATAGTTTACAACCGGTCACCATCGGTGCACCAACCAGTTTGCTATCTTCCATGCCAAAGGTCTTTAACACCTCTTTGACATATTTGGAATGAGTGATAAAGATTCCATCTTTCATCTATTGGATCTATAGTCCAATGAAGAACTTAATCTCCCCTATGATTGACATCTCAAACTCATTTTTCATCTCATCTACAAACTCATGACTCATCTTGTCATCTCCACCAAAGATAATGTCATCAACAAAAACCTCACAAATTAGGATCTAATCTCCTTTAGACTTCAAGTAGATATTGCTATCTTCACTTGTTCTCTCAAATCCAATCTTCACAAGATGGGAATGCAGATGTTCATACCAAGCTCTCGGTGCCTGCTTTAGACCATATAAGGCTTTATGTAGCCTACATACCATGTCACTATCTTCAGATAGGACAAACCCATCTGGTTGTTCTATGTACACCTCCTCTTCAAGTACACCATTTAGGAATGCAGATTTTACATCCATTTTATATACTTTGAAACCTTTAAAAGCTGCATATGCAAGAATCATACGAACTCCTTCCAATCTGGCCATGAGAGCAATGGTTTCTCCATACTCTTCCCCTTCTTCTTGGGCACATCCTTTGCACACCAATTTGGCTTTGTTTTTAATCACTCTGCCATCCTCATTCAACTTATTTCTAAAAACCCATTTGGTACCAATGACATTTCTATGCTCCGGTCTGGGTACCAAAGACCATGTACCATTTTTCTCTATTTGGTCAAGTTCCTCTTCCATTGCCTTGATCCAGTCTTCATCTTTATGTGCCTCTTTGAATGATTTAGGCTCAAATTCAGAGATCATACATGAGTTTTTTCTGATCTTCCTTCTTGTAAGGATTCTTGCATCATTATCTCCTATGATCTACTTAGGATCATGATTTAGTTTGACATACCGAGGAATAGTCTTGACTAGTTCTTCTTGCTTTTCCTCTTCATCCTCATCTCTATTAGTACTAGCATCTACATCTGCCAGTGTAGGAACACTGTTACTGGTATTCGATTGACTAGCAACCGGTTCACTTACCTCAGTTTTCTCAGAGGTTTCATCAACTCTTACATTGATGCTTTCCATAATTCTCTGAGTCCTATTGTTGAAACACTTGAGAGCTTTTCTCTTGGTGGAATATCCTAGGAATATTGCCTCATCACATTTTGCATCAAATTTGCTTTGGTGTTCACTCCTCTTGATGTAACATTTTCTACCAAACACTCTAAAGTAGCTAACCATAGGTGTCTTACCAGTCCAATACTCATAAGGAGTTTTATCCTTACCTTTCTTGATGAGTACTCGGTTCATTGTGTAGACTGCAGTGCTCACCGCTTCTCTCCAAAAGGTATGAGCTACCTTTCCTTGAATCAGCATGGTTCTAGCTGCTTCAACCACAGTCTGATTATTCCTCTCTGCTAGGCCATTCTGTTGTGGAGTCTAGTGGGCAGACAATTTTCTCTTGATGCCATGTTCTTCACAGTACTTGTTGAATTCACCGGAGGTGAATTCCCCTCCTTGATCAGTTCTCAGGCACTTGATCCTTTTACCGCTTTCCTTCTCCATTAATACTCTGAAAGCTTTGAACTTTACAAAAGCTTCAAACTTGTCTTTCAAGAATGTGACCCACATCATTCTTGAGCAGTCATCAGTGAAAATCATGAAGTACCTATCGCCTTGCACACTTCTAGTTTTCATAGGACCACACAAATCAGTATGCACAAGATCTTGCAAGTTGTCAGTAGTGAAAGATTTGCCTTTAAAGGTTGAGGAAGACATTTTCTCCAATTGACACTTTCTGCACAAGGTATAATCCGGTTTGCTTAGCACCAGCAACCCTCTAACTGCCTTGATCTTACTAGCCTTCACAACATTATCAAAGTTTACATGGTAGAGTCTCCTATGCCATATCTAGCTATAATTAAATTTAGTCATAAGACATGTACTTATATTTGCATTTAGCTGAAATAGGTTACCTTTGGTCTGCATGCTGATGGCCACCAATTCAACATTCTTTCCTTTGATTCTGCACACTCCATTCTTGAATTCCAGAGTGAGTCCACTATTATTTAGCAGGGAAACACTCAAAAGGTTGTGTCTAAGATCATCAACCCAATACACATTATCAGCACTGCTCTTTCCATTCAGAGATATGGACCCTCTGCCTTTGACCAAACATGGTGCAACATTACCAAAACAAACCACACCACCATCATACTCTTCCAAAAATAGAAACTTGCTCTGGTCACCAGTCATATGGTGAGAACAACCACTATCAATAATCCGCTCATTGGAATTATCAAACTGGGAGACAAGATCCTTCTTGTTTGACACATCTTCCTTTACATCAACAAACACAATGTCTTCATTCTCTTCATCTTCAGATTCCTCATCTTTAACACCTTCATCAACTGCCACAAAAAAGTTTCTCTGGTTTCCTCCTTTGAATTTCTTGAACCTTTTCGATTTGTCCTTGATGTCACCATTAGGAAAGTTTATAGCAATATGTCCTATCTAGTTACAAGAAAAGCATTTCAAAGGAAGCTTACCTCTATATTTGCCAGTCCCTTTGGGAAGTTTCCTGGCAAGGAGAGCTTCAAAAGCCATCGGATTCTCCTCATCATCCATTTATCTACTCTGTCTTGGTTCACCACTAGTGCTAGCTTCTTTTCCTTTCCTGGATGGTACAACAGAAGCTCTAAAACATGATTCAGTCTTTTGAACACTGCCATCAAAACTATTTAGCTCATAGGCTATCAACTTTGCAATGATGGAGTCCAGGGATACCTTAGTCTTGTCTATTGATCTCAGCTCCTGAATAGCAGCAACCCTTATTGCATAGACTGGCAATAGGGATCTCAGGAATTTGCTTACCATAGTGGAATCTTCCATTTTACCACCTGCACTCTTGATATCTCTGACGACAATTTTGATTCTAATACCATACTATTGAATGGTTTCACCTTCAACCATTCACATGTCTTCAAACATCCCTCTAAGGCTTTCTTCGTTAGCTTGTTTTACATGCTCATCACCTCCATAGATATTTTCAAGAGTATCCCATACCTCTTTTGGATTTACCTTATGTTGAATATCAATAAACCCAATGTTAGATAAACTACTAATTAGGGCTTTAATGACTTGCCCATTCTCCTGCATCTCTCCCTTTTGGTCATCAGTGAGAGTACTGGTGTAGCATCGTAAATTGTATGCACTTGCTAGGGTGGTACAATTTCACACCTAGTTTAGCACCCGCCTTGGTGCATTTTACATTTTGCATTGCATTTCCCCTTTAGCACTTAATTAATCAAATTAATTAGGTCTAAGGTCCTATTTCACCATTCTCCACATCATAAAGTTGGGCCCTTTCATTAAAGCGTGCCCTTTTCATTTTATTCCTCCAATACATCATTCAATCAAAAACCCTAATTAGGCCCTATTCTGAGCTTGGGGGCTTGATTTCGGGGGTCAAAACATCTCGAAATCACCTGTAACTTCAAGATTCTCTCTAAAATCATCATATCTGACGGCCTTGAAAATTTGGTGAAAAGTTGCCAGGACCATGGCACCCGAAGTGCACACGGTCTTGGACATTTTTCCCGAAATTTTAGGAGCACGATCCAATCATAAAATAAAGCTTAACCCTAAGAAATTGGTGGGATATTCAATCTCTAGGTCGGCCAAAAGTTGGAATTAAGACCTAGGGTTTCCTACATAAGAGCTCTCTTTCTTCATTGGAAGGGATCCGAATTTGTTTTTCAGGAACCTCATATGTAGTGAAAGAGTAGATCTTTGAAGACTTCAACAACACTCAACATTCATCCTCCAAGCATTCATCAAATCCATTCATTCACTTAGGGATTTGAAGGCATTGAAGAGCAATAAGGGATCACCGACTGAAGATTGGCTTGTACCCCTCCCTTGGGGTTGGGTATGATTTCATGTTGTTTTCATGTCTTTGCATAAGCCTCATTATGTCACTTACATTCATGCTTTAGATCACTTTGCATCTTGATTTAGAGCATTTACATTATCATTTACAAGCAATTAGGGTTTACTTTCTAGGTTGCTCTAGTTTGCTTACTTGCATTTTAGATCTTGCACACACACAAGGTCTGCACACACATTACTTTTACAATACAACTTGGCTATTCGTGGACGTGGAAATCACCGAAGCGGGGGTTTGACTAAGGCAAAACCCTATATAGCCGCCCAAACACCTTTTTCAGATATAAGTGCAGATTTTGGGATTCAGACGACGCTGCAAGTTGCAGATCTGAGAGAAGCAGACGGAGACGGAACCACACACCAAGTTTCAGAGCAGAAGACCAGGATAGGGGCGTGGGGCACCCTGGTCCTGCCAGGACAGGGGCGCTAGGCGCCCTGGTCCTTGGGATAGGGGCGCTGGGCACCCTGGTCCTCCTGACAGATAGCATTTTCGACAGTTTTCCAAAGTGCAAAACAACAGTTTTCGGTGCAGTTTCAGGTGCAGAATCAGGACAGTGGCACCTGCGCCCCCGTCCTGAACATTTCCACTCTGATTTTGACTCTGGGTATGCATCTGCATTCTTGTCTTGTCCTTGTGTTTGCAGCTTTCTATTGTTTAAGTTCAATTCTGCAATCTTGTTATTAGTTCATACTTGCATTTTGGGGTTAGGAATTGAACTTGCATAATCTTACCTTTCAATTACAACAAAGGAATAGAAACCTTAATAGGTAGCCCGTGGCTCTCTCTTTCACCAAAAAGAAGTAGCCAATTGTGCGATTCCTCTAGGCTCTTTCATATTCCGTAATGTGTGACAAAAGGTAGGATTAGGACATGTTAGCCTAGTCTCGCTTTTTCCCCAACACATTTTGGTGAAACCGACGTGAATCTATCATTGCTTCCTCTTGCATTGCATTTGTTAGATCTAGATCTAGATTTAATGTGTTTTCATTTCATTTTCATAAAAAGAAAAAAAAAAAGAGTGTGTTTCTTTGCATTGTGTGTCTAAGTTCTATGCAACTTTTATTTCAAAATGTTAGACTTTTATTTGCAAAATGTTCATGCTTATGATGATTATTATGAGTATAGCCAAGATGAATTAGATGAAGCTTTAGATGAGTTTTTGAATCCTAAAGAGGCCAAACCTTCATTTTACCAAAAACTCATAAACCTTGTTACTATGCCATTTCATTGTGATGAGAAAGATAAGTCGAATGGTTCCTCTCAAGGGTACATTCCTATCAACTCTTCCACTGAATCTAGTAACATGGTTGTTTTCAATAATCCCCTCTATGAGGAGATGTCTCCTTTTGAATCAAAAGATAAACCTTTTAATAGATATGATCATGCTTTGTTGGATGATGCTCTTGATGACTTTGTGGCTTTATCGAAATCTCTAAACAAGAACAAAACTTCTAAATTAGTTAACATGATAAACCTGAATGAGCATAATAAGCCTCTCTTTGAAGTCCAAGGTGCTTGTCCTTCTCCCACCTTTCAAGTTCCTAAATCACCTCTCCTTACTGTCCAAGGAGGGTATAATTCCTTTATTACTCCAAATAAACCTATCATCACTGTGCAAGGAAGAAAACCTATAAGTCCTTATAATTATGCCAAGCAATTAACTAGAGAGAGTCATCATGCGGTTTCCCATACTTATCATACTAGAAATAATAGGCAACCTAATCCTCCTCCGGTTACTCCGGTTTCTCTTCCTAATCCTCAACCAACTCTTCCGCAAGCTCCGCGTATTTCACAAGTTCTTAGTAAGGAATATGATCTCATAGAACAACTTAAGGCTACCCCTGCTAAGATATCCCTTTGGGATTTGATTCAAACTTCTTCTGCTCATCACGGAATGTTACAAGATGCTTTGAAATATTTGAATGTTCCTCCACCGAATACATCTAGTAATATAGTGTCTTTGGTTAACTCTGTGATGAATCCTAAAGCTCATATTGTGTTTACTCAAGATGAGTTTCCCACTAGTGAAATTCAACATCAATATGATCCCTTGATGATTGTGGTTATCATAAATGATACTGCTATAAGATGAACACTAGTAGATAATGGCTCTGGTCTTGATGTGTGTAGCATTAATCTCTTGCATAAGATGAATGTGGATACATCTCTAATTGAGCCTGACTCTCATCCTATTCGAGGCTTTGACAATGTGGCTAAGACTTCATTAGGTATTATCACCTTACCCCTCATAGTGGGGCCTGTTACTTTGCCTGCTCCTATCCATGTTATGTTGGGAAATATAACATACAACTTGCTATTAGGGAGACCTTGGATTCACAGTATGCAAGTTGTCCCCTCTACATTGCATAGACAAGTTAAATTTATTTATAACAATAAGACATATACCTTGATAGGTGATACTAATTTCCAAGCTTGTTTACAAAAATCTACTTCCAAAGGGGGTTCTTCTAAGCCGTCCTTGTCTAGTGATGACTCTTTAAACAAGATACCTATCGATGAATCCTCACTCTCTGATGATCAAAATTCTTTGGATGAGTCTGGAGCTCCTGAAGAAGACTCTTCTCGATTTGAAACTACACATAAGAAGGATTTTGATCCTGAGAAGGTTCTCGCAGAAGATGATTGGGGATCTCTTGATTTTAATCCCACCTTTGTAGGTGAATATAAGGTTCCTTCTAGAGAGCTTAAAGCTAAAAAGAAGGAAAAAGTTAAAAATCAATCAACATTACCTGAGCCTATGAGTAATAACTTCATGGCCGCTTCTCAAACTTCTTCTCCTCACACTTCCAATTCTGAAGAGTTTGATTCTTTGTCTTATGAAAAACCGCCTTCTCTTTCTAAAATGGCTGATCGTTATGGTCGTGGTTTTCGCATTTTTGCTAAGCATGGGTATCATGGAAATGGTTGTGGTGCTCACGAACAAGGGATAAAGGTTCCTCTAGAGAATAATCTTCACAATTATGGCTTTGGACTTGGCTATAATCCCTGCAAGCACACTAAAGCTTCTAGAAGACCATGTATTAGTGTTAATGTTATTTCTACATCTCTACCAATGAGACATCCTGAGTATATTGATCCTTCGCATGCCTGTGCTTTGGATGTTTTTCCTACCGATGACGCTTTAGTTGAGTTTTTAGGAGCATATGATACTCTTCCTCATTATCATCACAATAGGGGATTCCCTTATTGTTTGAACACTGAAGCCTATTTTGGAAAAGAGACTGATAACGATGAGATTGTGAAAGAATTTCCTTAGTTAAAAGATACTCCTCAACAAAGTAATCTTCTTATAAGTGACACCATTGATGTTAAGATGGATTCTGGCAATGAAGAAAAAGTTATTAAAATTGGAAAATGTTTGGATGAAGAGGAACAAAAACAATATGAAGATTTATTGCATGAATTCCCCGAGATCTTTGCTTGGACATACTCTGACATGCCTGGTATAGATCCTAAGATTGTTACTCATAATACTGTATTAGTTCCTGATGCTAAGCCCGTGAAACAAAAGATTCACAAAATGAATCCTAAGGTGGCTCTGCTTGTTAAGGCTGAGATTGAAAAGCTATTGGAGGCTGGATTTATCCGCCCTATTGATTATTCCCCATGGATTTCAAATATTGTCGCTGTGGCTAAATCAGATAATAAAATAAGAATGTGTATCGACTTTCAAGATTTAAATAAAGCTTCTTTAAAAGATGATTTCCCTCTTCCAAACATTGACATGATAGTTGATTCTACGGTAGGACATGCCTTGTTATCCTTCATGGATGGTTTTTCAGGATACAATCAAATTTACATTAACCCTCAAGATCAACTCAAAACTGCTTTCACCACTCCTTGGGGTATGTTTTGTTGGGCAATGATGCCTTTCAGACTTAAAAATGCCGATGCAACTTATCAACGAGCGATGACCCTTATCTTTCATGATTACATGCATAAGATTTTAGAAGATTATGTTGATGATGTTTTAGCCAAATCCATTCTCCACATAGATCACATTAAGATTCTTCGTCAAATCTTTAAAAGGATTCGTAAATATCACATGCGCTTGAATCCCCGAAAATGTGTTTTTGGTGTGGATAGTGGAAAACTATTAGGATTCATAGTTTCACATCATGGGATTGAGGTGGATACTAAGAAAATAGATGCTATTGTCAACATGCCACCTCCTAGAAATGTGTCTCAACTCAAAATCTTACAAGGAAAGATTCAAGCTATTCGTAGGTTTGTATCTCAACTTGCGGATCGTACTTTTCCTTTCACTCAACTTCTTAAAAAGAATATCACTTTTCAATGGAATGAAGATTGTTAGCAAGCATTTGAAGATTTAAAAGTGTATTTGGCTAATCCTCCTATCCTTCGACCGGCCGAACCTTCTAAACCCTTCCTTCTTTATACAGCTGCTTCCTCTCATGCTCTTGCAGCATTATTGGCACAACATTATAAAGATGGTAAGGAGTGTCTGGTTTATTATATAAGTCGTACCTTACTTGATTATGAGACCCGATATTCTGCGATAGAAAGACAATGCTTGGCCTTGGTGTTTGCGACTCAGAAATTGAGACATTATCTTTTAAATTCAGAAGTCCACGTCATGGTAAAGTTTGATCTGTTGAAGCATCTTTTCTCTAAAACTGATTTATCAGGATGCCTAGCTAAGTGGGTTATGATGTTAATTGAATTTGACCTTAAATTTGTTTCACAAAGGACAATTAAAGGGCAAGCGTTGACCGATCACTTGGTTGAGGCCCCTTCACCTTTCTCCTTCCCTAACCCTGAGTCTTTTCCTGATGACTTCATCCTTTGTACAGAGAAAGATGAAACTTGGGAGTTATACTTTGATGGCTCTAAGTGTCGTACGGAATCAGGGGCAGGTGTTGTTCTGATTTCTCCTACAAAGAAGTCCATTCCCTTATCTTATCATCTCAATTTCCTATGTACCAATAACATTGCTGAGTATGAGGCTCTTATAGCAAGAATAAAGGCAACCTTGGCTTTGAATATAAAACACATACATATTTTTGGAGATTCTCAACTAATTATAAGACAAGTAACAGGACTATATCAAGCGAAACAAGACAAATTATCACAATATAAAGACCTTGCTATCTCTTTGTTACAAAAATTTGATTCTTACACCATAGAACCTATTCCTCGAAAAGATAATCGACATGCGGACGCAATGGCATGTGTGGCTTCTCTTGTATCTTTAGAGGACCCCGTGGTTGATCTTAAATTCGTTATTCACAACCTTATTTCTCCAGCTATTGTAGATGATTCCAGCCTGGTGACATATTGTGACTTTATAGACTCAGATGAATGGTACTCGCATATCGTAAGATACTTGACCAATGGTACCTTTCCTGATTCTACCAATAGGAACACCAGGGCTAGAGTTCGCAAGTTGTCTGCTAGATATATCATTCTTTCTAATGTTCTTTACCGAAGGGGTTATAACGGTCTTCTCCTTCGTTGTCTTAACAAATCGGAAATCCCTATTGCCCTTGAAGAGGCGCATTCAGGTGCCTGTGGGGGGCATTTTGGAGGCAAATCCTTGGTTCAAAGATTGCTTCGTATGGGATATTATTGGCAAACTATGCAGCAGGATTCTTTTTCATTTGTTAAGAAATGTCATCAATGTCAACAACACAATAATTTGATTCATGCTCCCGCCCAAGAACTCCATTCTCAGGTAGCCTCTTGGCCTTTCTCTGCATGGGGGTTGGATCTCATCGGTAAAATCTCTCCTCCTTCATCTCAAGGACATACTTTCATTATAACCGCAGCAGATTACTTTACAAAATGGGTAGAAGCTATTCCCCTTCGCTCTCCTACTGCTGAAGTGATTTGTCCATTTCTTCTAGAAAACATTATTTCTCAATTTGGGATACCTTCCACTATAATCTCTGATAATGGGACATCATTTAAGAACAAGGATGTGAAGAAATTCCTTGAGAAGTATCATATCAAACATCGATTTTCTACACCATACTATCCTCAATCAAATGGCCAAGCCGAATCATCCAATAAGATAATTGAACAAATTCTTCGTAAAACCATGAATAAGCATGGTAAGGATTGGAGTACTCAGCTAATCTATGCTCTTTGGGCCTACCGAACGAGTGTACGAATTGCCACCAGAACTACACCTTATAATCTTGTTTATGGTGCTGATGCTATTATGCCTTTAGAATTAGAGATTCCATCACTTAGAGTTTCTCTCAAAGGTATAGTAGATGATGACGCTTATAGAGAACAAAGACTTCAACAGCTTGAGATGCTTGATGAACAGCATATAAATGCTCTTGAGCATATTCAAGCGTATCACAAAACTCTACAACGAAGCTATAATGATAAGGTTATTTAACGTTCCTTCTCAGTAGGTGACTTAGTCCTCTATGAGAATCAGCGCAATGTGAATGCCTTACCTGAAGAAAAGGGAAAATTTAGTCCTAATTGGCTTGGACCATATATTGTTATGGAAGATTATGGATCAGGTGCTTACAAAATAGTGGATGTAGACAGTACGCCTCTTAAAGACCCTATAAATGCTATGCACTTGCATAGATATTATGCTTAATTCCGCATTCCTTATCATTCATCTATTTCCTTTCTCACTTCTTCAAAATTGGATAATATGTTAGCATATCTTTGTTAGAGCAAATGGAATTAAATGATGTTTTGTTTAATCTATATTGCTTCATTCTTGACAAGCGTGTTTCTTTACTTTATGGTTTGTCTTGAATTCATTTATGTAAATTGCAAAAGATTTACATTTTTCATTATGTTGACATATTATACAATGTTTTTATGTGTTAAGATGAATCATGTCATGTTGTGTTTAAATTCAAATTAAATCACATTAGTTATATTATTCGTAGGCTTAATACATACTTTCTTCCCTATCATCAATGTAGTACTTGATCAAATATTATCACACATGTATCAATTTAATCATGGAGCATTGAGAAATCAATCACATGGAAATTAAATTTAGAACATACATGTACATCTACCAAATGTATTAACTTTAATCAAAATACATAATGTTTTAAGACATTAAAGATAACACGTTTGAGACAAAGAAGCATGTATATATATATATGTGTGTGTGTGTGTGTGTGTGTGTGTGTGGATCAATATACAAAGGTAGGTCGCTATACATCCAAAATGTGACCTACCCTACATCATAAGATCATCTCCTATCCCTAGGGCTGGTGGCTGGAGAGTGACGACTAGATGCTCCCTCCTGATCCGGCCATGCAGGTGGACCCATAGGGGTATACCGTGATATAGATCATGAATGGCTCTGAGAGGAACTCCTATGATCCCTATCCATAAGGATCGCATGATACGAGGTAGCCTCGGCCTGAGCGGCTGCTAGATCACGCTGTGCCCGCTGAAGGTCCTCTGACAGAGCTCGCTCTCTCTCCCTCCATATCTCTACCTGCACTCAAAATGGGGAAAACAAATCATCATGCCGACCAGTGTTCCCTTGAGGTCTATAAGCAACCTGTGAGGAACTAGGGATCTGCACCATCGTGGAGATATCTGTCACTGCTTGCTGGATCAAGGAATGCCACTCCTGCACATTAGCTGTAGCAGTAGAACAGATTTTGTGTTAGTACCATTTTATATCATCAAAACATCAATCAATCAATTTAAACCTACTATACCTGGATCTCCCTCACGCCAGTAGGGATCGTGATATGGTAGCATCTGTGACTGGGAACTACTAGGCTCCCCACACTCGAATGATCTGTGCGCGATAGGTACAGGTCTCTGTATCACCTCGTGTTCCCCCTTTTGGGGAATAATGGGAGGATCTAAGGCTATGGTATCATCTCCTGAATGGAGAGGAGCTGCATCTGACTCCTCCTTGTCATCTCTATCCTCCTCATCATCGCTATCCTCCTCCTCATCATCTCTCTCCTCCTCATCATCATCCTCGTTCTCCTCCTCCTTGGCACTAGGCTGATCTCCTATAGGCGGATCAGGACCTCCTGCCTCCTCATGACCTTCTCCCTCCTCTGGCTCCTCCGATCTGGATCCCTGATCCTCATCTCGATCTCCATGTCTCCATGGGCCTGGATGGCCTGTCGGGTGATCTGGTGGAAAGATAGGCCCTGGGTATGATCTCATAAACCATGAGAGATACCTGCGCTGTGCCCCAGGGTCTGCAGCATAATCAGTGACCACATCCTGATCGGACCCCTCTATATCTGTGATCTCAATATCATCTATCGTGGGTCTCGCTACTGCTCTGGGTCTGGGAAGGACTCATGAGTGTCGAGTGTAGATGGGCACATCAGCTGGAACACACTGCTCTAGCCCAAACTGCCTCTGTACTCGGTCAAAGTAGAATGGGACTATGATGTGTGGATATCACCCTCTCAGTAGGCGGTTCCTCTGTAAGCATGCAAACTGTCTCTCCATCCCATCCCATCTGTGCATCCGTAGATATGGTCTCCACACAGTCACCTCAGCTGTCAATCTGTCAAATGTCACTCTCCAATACAATAGATCTCCAAATCTCCACTCGCTGGTAAGTGGATAAGCAAATACCCTAGGTCGCTCGCTAGCCGCACTCATCGGATAGCCGACAGGCCTGGTGCATGTAAAGTGCTCAAATATCCACACCTGCAGAAGTGTGCATGTCATCAAGCTGCAACCCTGTCCGAAAACATACTCCTCGAGGTCGTGATAGAGATGTGCAAGCATACTCCAACCCCAGGCATATACTCTCCTATGTCTCTCCATAGCCCTGATGCACCATGTGAGACCCCCATGCATGTGTGTACCTCGCCCATTAGGGCAGACAGCTAGTGCAATGATGGCTATCATAAGACGTCTCATGAGAGGCACCTCTCCTGTAGGATGTAAGAGCCAGCTGACCATGATGTGACCTCTCATCTCGCTCAGCATGACTCTCCCTATACAGTATACCTGCTCCCTCTGATGATCCTCTACTGATCGATCGGTCGCATATGTCACAGTAGCTCCTCTGATCAGTAGGCGAAGAATGTGGTACACATCCTCAAGTGTCACCGTCATCTCCCCTACTCGAAGCTGGAATGTGCATGTGTCAGGATCCCATCACTCCATGAGTGCCATCAACATTACAGGATGAAATCGAATGGTCGGCATAAGAATCATAGACCACAAACATTACTATCGACAATGTGTCTCTCTCTGCCTGAGTCAGCCGGGGAATTTGATCTCGCAAACTGCGAAGAATCTGCCCTGCCGTGTGCTCTCTCATGTACGGGAGACCCTACATCACAAAAACATAACTATAATTAGTAATCAATCATCAAAATCATTCATGCAAACTGTTGAACATCATATGCTAACCCTGACATCTCTCGCCAAGTCCTGATTGGGACCATGGCGCCCTGTCAGGGACCATGGCGCCCTGTCAGGGACCATGGCACCCTGAAGGGACCATGGCGCCCCATAGGGACCATGGCGCTCTGGGTGGGACCTAGGGTCAGATTCCAGGGCCCGCAAACGATCATAGAAAGTCAAATGCAGAAAATCAAAAGTCAACATTCAGTCAACTCACCTCATCCAGTGGCTCGTCGTCGATCACGGCCTGTCGCATGATCTCAATCCTCGTGGGATGCTCCAGTCGTCATGAAGGCATGATGATGGCTATGTGGGCTCTGCTGCAATAAATAATATTTATAAATCAACAAAGTGACAAATGCAAATGTCACTTTCAAGGTATATACTTTCATTCCTTTACCTTTACTTTCAAAACCCTAATTTTCCTCTTTCACTCATTTCATCATAACTTGAGTTTGGGAGATGCGATTTTCGAACCGTTTGTTGCGTAGGAATCATATTTTCATTCCCCTACTCTCGGGATGTTCCAAAAAGTGCTCTAATGAAGCCTTTTCAGTGAACATCCCTCATCAATACTCTCTTACACAATTTGTCGTAAGTAAACATGTTACCCTGTTTCACCTCCCTAATAAGCAAGTTGAAATAGGGGGGGGCATATAGCTACTCGCAAATTTCATCACCTTCCTTAGTAAGAATTAGGTGATTTTGTGATCTAACGTGTGTTTTGTAGGGTGCGGTTCCTAACTGTGTACTGCAGATACCGCTGGGGGCTTCGTTCGACAGACTTATGGATATATCCTTTTTCAAATGATGTTTACTTTCTGTACTTTAGCTTGCATATTCACGTAGTACTCATATGACCGCTAAAGTGGGGGCTAAATGTAGCGTCATAAATTGTATGCACTTGCTAGGGTGGTACAATTTCACACCTAGTTTAGCACCCGCCTTGGTGCATTTTACATTTTGCATTGCATTTCCCCTTTAGCACTTAATTAATCAAATTAATTAGGTCTAAGGTCCTATTTCACCATTCTCCACATCATAAAGTTGGGCCCTTTCGTTAAAGCGTGCCCTTTTCATTTTATTCCTCCAATACATCATTCAATCAAAAACCCTAATTAGGCCCTATTCTGAGCTTTGGGGCTTCATTTTGGGGGTCAAAACATCTTGAAATCACCTATAACTTCGGGATTCTCTCTAAAATCATCATATCTGACGGCCTTGAAAATTTGGTGAAAAGTTGTTGGGACCATGGCGCCCGGAGTGCACATGGTCCCGGACATTTTTCCCGAAATTTTAGGAGCATGATCCAATCATAAAAGAAAGCTTAACCCCAAGAAATTGGTGGGATATTCAATCTCTAGGTCGGCCAAAAGTTGGAATTAAGACCTAGGGTTTCCTACATAAGAGCTCTCTTTCTTCATTGGAAGGGATCTGAATTTGTTTTTCAGGAACCTCATATGCAGCGAAAGAGCAGATCTTTGAAGACTTCAACAACACTCAACATTCATCCTCCAAGCATTCATCAAATCCATTCTTTCACTTAGGGCTTTGAAGGCATTAAAGAGCAATAAGGGATCACCGACTGAAGATTGGCTTGTACCCCTCCCTTGGGGTTGGGTATGATTTCATGTTTTTTTCATGTCTTTGCATAAGCCTCATTATGTCACTTACATTCATGCTTTAGATCACTTTGCATCTTGATTTAGAGCATTTACATTATCATTTACAAGCAATTAAGGTTTACTTTCTAGGTTGCTCTAGTTTACTTACTTGCATTTTAGATCTTGCACACACACAAGGTCTGCACACACATTACTTTTACAATACAACTTGGCTATTCGTGGAGGTGGAAATCACCGAAGCGGTGGTTTGACTAAGGCAAAACCCTATATAGCCGCCCAAACACCTTTTTCAGATATAAGTGTAGATTTTGGGATTCAGACGATGCCGCAAGTTGCAGATCTGAAAGAAGCAGATGAAGACAAAACCACACACCAAGTTTCAGAGAAGAAGACCAGGACAGGGGTGTGGGGTGCCCTGTTCCTACCAGGACAGGGGCAGTAGGTGCCTTGGTCCCTGGGACAGGGGCGCTGGGTGTCGTGGTCCTCCTGACAGACAACATTTCCGACAATTTTCCAGAGTGCAAAACAGCAGTTTCAGGTGTAGTTTCAGGTGCAGAATCAGGACAGTGGCACCCGCGCCCCCGTCCCAAACATTTCCATTCAGATTTTGACTCCGGGTACACATTTGCATTCTTGTCTTGTCCTTGTGTTTGCAGCTTTCCATTGTTTAAATTCAATTCTACAATCTTGTTATTAGTTCATACTTGCATTTTGGGGTTAGGAATTGAACTTGCATAATCTTACCTTTCAATTACAACAAAGGAATAGAAACCCTAATAGGTAGCCCATGGCTCTCTCTTTCACCAAAAAGAAGTAGCCAATTGTGCGATACCTCTAGGCTCTTTCGTATTCCGTAATGTGTGACAAAAGGTAGGATTAGGACATGTTAGCCTAGTCTCGCTTTTTCCCCCACACAACTGGTAGGGGCAACATAGCAATTCTCAACATAGCTCCAGTGTTAAGCACCCATACTTTTGATGCATATCTTCATTCTATCTTTCCATATACTGAAATTTTCCTTGTTAAACTTTGGACCTTCCCTCTTCATCATTACAACAGGATCTTTCCCTCAAGCAATTAAGCTTACAACATAGAGGACCTAGAGGACACTCTGATACCAATTGATAACTCAATGGTGAATGAATAGTACTAAACCAATACTGAGAGGGGGGGGTGAATCAGTATAGACATAATCCTAAACCAGTTTGACAACAAACACTTCAAATGACTAGTAAATAGTGATACCGGTTTGAAATAGAGTGCAACCGGTAAAGCTAAGAGTGACTAAGACAAGCATTAACCGGTTAATCACTTAGCTTTCCACTCAACTCAAAACTACACTACCATTTCACCCTTATGCATGAATAGGTAATCTGTCATCAAAACATAATAATAGCTAGCTCAACAGGTTTTATTGACAGGCATAAAACACAAAACCATCACATGCTTGATAGACAATAACAAAGCATCACACATGACATACATATTTTTCACATGGAAACCCAACTGGGAAAAACCATGGTGGGGATGAATACCCACAAGCTATTTTTGAACTCTTTAGAAGTCTGCTCTATTAGGAGCCTTGTCTTGTCAAACACATTACAATAGGTTCTGCTAGGAACTGATCCTGTTAGAGATCACCCGGTTAAGGGATGGCTAGAATACCCAGTTAAGCATTAAACCTTGTTAAAGGTTACCTTGTTAGAGGATTTCAAGAACTCAATAGCTAAAGGATTTCAATAACTCAATAGCTTTGAGTTACCTTGTTAAAGGATTTACAACAAGTCGGTTAAGGCTACCCTGTTAAGGGATTTTACAACTCTTGAAGTGGTTAGAGATCAATAGGTATAACAATGATCTGATGATGACACTCAATGCCAATGCAGATCTGCTTAAGCTCATATTCACCTTCTGCACTTACATTCTATAGGTATCACTTTTCTCATCTGGTCTGGCAAGAATCATGTATCCTTTCTCTTGGATACACACACACAAATTTTGCCAACATCTTTAGAAAGAAACACAACATCAACCTTATAGGAAATAGATAGGTCGGAAGCATACACCCTAAACACTAAACCTGTTAGGTTAAGCAATTCAAATGGTTCAATCCTGACCGTTGAACACATTGCATTAAATGCAACACTCTTTAATTGATCTCAAGACATTTTCCATCGTTCATTATCCACCAATTTCATGGTGGCTCATAACCCATTATGTATTTTCACCATTTACAGACTTTGCACATTCCTGAGGTAGATAGGGATAATCTCCTTCATGCAACATCCGTCACATGCACAAGGCTGACGTGACAACATGATCTATTCTTCAATATACTGGTAACTCATCACACAAAGATCACCGATTGAGTCACACAGGCTTGAGGTACTCCAATTGGAAACCCTGAGACTACCAACTGGTAGTCACACAAGGGTTCCATGTACCAGTTCCCATAATAACATGTTGGTTCACCTTGACATGCCTGTTCACCTTGAACAAATATATCGCTTCACTTTGGCATATATACCGATTCTCACATATGCCGGTTCTCTCTTCTCACATATGCTGGTTCACTTCATATCACATATTGACATCAAACACAACATACAATATCATTATGTCCTCATACCGGTTCACATAATGCCAACATGCTTTAGGCTGTAAGCCTCCTGCAAGTTTAGGCCCCTTATATTTTGTAATATCTCTTCATATGGCCAGTGGACTGATATTGTGGGTCAAAAATCCCACTGTGGTTTTTCCTCTTTGAGGTTTTCCATGTATAATTTTGTGTGTTATGATTTTTATTTATATGATTGGCTTATTAAAGAACCTTTGCAAAGTTAGGATGGAACATGGTTATGACAAATGAAATGCAGGCTATAACTATGAGGATGTATAAGGAGATTGAGGACTGAAATAAAAAGGAATAAAATATTATTATATCCCCGAAGAATAAATTTGAAGAATGCGGTAGGTTGGTTCATGAGAATGATATGTTGAGAACTGATTTAGTATAATCCTAGAGTAATGAACAAGAGCTTGAGAGACAATTAGTATTTCTAAGATAATATTTAACTACTATAAGTGAGTATAAAGAAATATTCAAGATTAGCTCAACATAGCTAGATGAGTTATTGAAGAGACAAAGACAAATTGGAGATTCCAGTAGACTTGGATTTGAGCAAGGACATAGTTCTGCTACTTATAATGAATATTAAAACCATAAGGTATCGGTGAGGCAATTTAATACTTACAAATTTAATGGTAGATGTTTTATTTACAATAGATTTGGTCACATGGCTAGATAATGTAGAAACAGAGAAAATCAGAACCCTGATTCTGCTCCTGGTAAATGTTCTAAATGCAATAAGTATGGTCATAAGACAAAAGATTGCACAATGAATGTTAAATTCTATGCATATAATTTTAGACATATGGCTAATTAGTGCAGGTCAATCAATTTCACTTGTTTTAGCAAAGCAATTCAAAGGATCAATGTTACATGTTATGCATGTAATGAGGTTAGCCATACTGCTAAATTCTGTAGTAGCATAAATCCATTGGTTAGAAATGGAGGATAAAATGATAAAGGGAAAGAGAAGGTTAGTGAAATTAGGAAAGATCATACTTAGAGCTGGGTTAGGAAGACTGAAGAACAATCATTAGAGGAAAATGCACCAATTACTTATCCAATAGAGGAGGTTTCTCCTGCACCGATAGGTAGCTCATTTGGTAACTGAGGAAGATGCCTTTGGGGTAGGAAAAATTTATGAAGATGTTGCATATGCCCTGGGAAGAGGTTTTGGAAGATGTTCCAGACATTGGAGATGCTTATCTGGCATGGATATGTTCTTTTCAAGATCCGGTATCTTTCACCAATAGTCATTTATGTCAATGGAAGATTGGGGTTTTTCTTGGAGGTTAAAAGGTCAAATTCACTTCATTATTGATCACCTTTCATTTAGAGAGATTTTAGAGTGATTAAGAGCAACAAAGAGCGATCAAAGGCATTTCAAAGTAATCAGATTTATTCTTGAGCGATTTCACTAGCGACTGGAAGAATTTGTTAAGGGTTTTCATCTGAAACAATCAACAAGTATTTATCTTTAAACATGGAAGTGTGATCATCATCTATTCCTATCTTTAGTGCAAACCCGACTATAGTAAGGTCAAGGACCACCCTAGGCCAATTTTCAACCATATTTGCAAGTGGCTACCCTAGAAGATTTGGTTAGAGAATTTTCTCATGTTTCAAAGGGATTTGTCTATGTTGAAGATGTTAGGGAATACATACACTATCACATTGAGGACTTGGGAACATCTGAAATTAAGGGTATGTATATGACCGAGTTGATGGGAGAATCTCAAAAGATCAAACCGACATATGAGAACAATGAAGACTTACGGTTTACTGGCATTCTAGACATCTCGAAATTTGAAGATGAGATAATTAGGTATGTTTTGAGCAAAGTACATGGGAAGTTTATCTAGTTAGATAGACCTTACAAGATCACCAAGGAAGTCATTTGGGAAATCACTAGTTTACCATTGGTTGAGCAACATCTAGATAAGAATGTTTTGAATGATTAAATGAATAAGATCACCAACATGACATCTGACATAAGATCTATGAGAATAAGCACTATTATTGATATGGACATCAGATTCAATAGAATGATCATCAGTTATAAGTTAACTCAGTCAAACCAAATAAATTATGTTTTTAGTTCCTGCATTTATGTTGCATACAAAATGATGAGAAGGAATGTGAAATTAGATCTATGCGGTTGGATGTTAGATGATTTAATAATAAACCTAGGAAATATTAATTTTATTAATAAACCTAGGAAATATTAAGGGAGAAAAGAAAGGAACTTTTCGGTATGGTAACTTAATAGTCTTCTTAATGTTATTTTTCATGAATGATACACCCAGTTTTTGTAAAAGACAATAGGCATTTGATATCCCGGTAGGGAGACAATTGAAATGGTCAATTGCTACTTTAGGTAGTCAGACAAATTATAAAGTATGGGGATATTTCAAGGGGTTCTGAAATCTATGAAGTCTAGGGAAAGGGTTCCTAAGCATATTGTAGAAAAATATTCAACTGACATATGCTTCATGGTGAAGAAGGATGAAACACTTATGAAAGCAGTTAAACCCTTGAAGATTTGGATTGAGGAAATGGGCTATGAAGTGGATGCATAGATTCTTGAGGCTTATGCAAAAATGTTGATTGATGCATCTATTGATGAGGCAGAGAAGCCCTAAGGTACTGTAAAACAAAACTAACAAGAGGTTGAAACAGAGTTCAACCAGAAGAAGAGAGAGAGAAGCAACAAGGAAAGGCTACCAAATTTGTTGAGAATCTCTCATAGGACATCAAAGCATTAATTGATGTTGTCTCAGAGAAATGCAAGAAGAGAAAGAATCCACAAGTATACATTGAGCCTATTACAATAGAGTTTGAATCAAAGGATGACACACCCTTGGCATTCAAGATAGTTGTAAGGAAGAAACCAGAGGAATGAAAGATAGAGGATAAAAAGAAACCAGTTAGGAAGGTTACATTGAAAATACTGACACACAAGCAAGCACCAAAGACAACTCCTTCAGCTACATCTGGTACTGCAAAGAGGAAGAAGAAGAGTGACATTGATCTAGCAATTCAATCTCGTAATGTGACTATTATTCCACCCAAAACTTGTGCATAATTAGTAGATGAAATCACTAAGGATGGCATGTTAAAGAATGTACAACTTTATTATGAATACTTAGAGGATGATGAACAAAGAGAGGTAGAGGAAGCAGTCTTATTATATTTGGATATTTATAAGAAAACCTTAATATAAATTGAAAACCAAATAATGACATAACTATATAATATGTTAGATGCTAGAAGAGCGTCAACTATTCAAGAAGACATGCATATTAAAATTCAAGAGTTTTAATCTGTTTGTGTTACTATTTCTCTAGAGGAAATGGAAAGGACACTTGAGGTGGTAGATAGAAAAGTATTTAATAGAAAACATAGAATAACAAGTCTGATGCTAGGAAGGGTAAATGAGATAATAAAGGAGACTCAAAAAGAGTGGTTTAAGTTCTTTGAAGAGAATAGAGCATTCTTTACTTCACCAGAATCAAACACAGATACTCTAGAAACCCTTGTTGAAGGAAAAGGAAAGGGGATTATGCGTACTTCACACTCAATTTTTAAAAACTTTAAGATAGTCAAAATCAAGCCCCTGGTTGATACAAATATATAGACAAATATTAAGATATTAGCTAATAGACAGAGTGAAAAGGCTAGTGATGTACAAGTTACTAATATTGAGGATAATAGTCCTTTAGATACATTTGTATAGGCTGAGGCTATAGTTCCAACAAAGGAACCTACAGTTACAGAGACTGCACCAAGTGGTGAAGTCACCGGTGCAAGTGAGAAAGATATAAAGGATAAATCAACAGGGGAGAAGAAAGTGGAAACCAACAGAGAACCGGTAGTTGGTCCATCATTGTTGTCAATCAACACCTCGCAGGTTGTAAAGAAAAACATAACTGAGATGAGTCCTACTAAACTCATGATGATGACAACAAAAAAACTAATGAAGGAGGGATCTACAAATAAAGGGATTATAGATCAATCAGTCACTATTTTACATAGACTAGTCCTAGAGTGCAAGATTGATGATGAAGCAAGCCCATTCAGTAAGCTTAAGACAATTACTGAGCATATTTCAAAGGATTTTCAATCCTTATAGTAGATTTAAAACTAACAAGCACTAGAGAGGTTCACTCAGGCTAAGAGAGATGCATTTGATCAGGTGATTGAATCTGAGAAGAAGAAGATTGATGAGAAGCTAAAACCGATAGATAGTTCTTTCAAGCAGTGTACAAATATTTATAGGGTATGTTGTAATACATATATACTTGCTGGAAATTGACACTCATTGGATTCATATGTTGTCATTGGCAACAAGATTCTATTGGAGACACAGACCAACATTGGAGTAATCAAGGTCACAACTGGTACCGGTAGCAACATCCAGCACTTCAAGGAAGCCAACATCAGGCTAGGATCTAAAGGAAGTTTTATTTATAAAATCATTTTTTAATTATTGTATAAGGCCGATGTTGTATATCTTTTGTAATGTATTTTAAGCCGACATAAGGCATATTATTTGTGAAGGGTATATAAGTCATTTTGTTAGGTCATTATGACAAGATAGATATCATATCGATGAGATAGGAGAATACATATGACAAGACAATAGAACTATGTAATGTGAATATATGTATGTAGATTATTTGTATGTGAATGTTATATCATGGAATGATTAGTAAATAGATTGTAAAACATTCTTGGAGGAAAAGAGATACTAGTAGAGGTGCTTAGGGTTTATGAACTGGTACAGAACAAAGCAATAACCAGAACTCTTTTTGGCATTGCAGATGCATTTTGTGAGTTCATTATTTCTGTTTTATCTTAGCAGAAGCTTGTAGTCAGTGAGACTCTTTTGTGTTGAGTAGTGTGCTCTAGGAAGTGTTCCTTCCTACATGTGTAGGCCCCTATATTTTGTAATATCTTTTCATATGGCCACTGAATTGATATTGTGGGTCACAAATCCCACCATGGTTTTTCCTCGTTGACGTTTTCCACATATAAATTTTGTGTGTTATGGTGTTCATTTATGTGGATGGTTTATTTGCTTCAAGTTATATGTTTCTTCATTTACTGGTTTATATGTGTATGTTATAAGAGGGTAAAATCATATGATACCGATAGAACACTGATTCACCCCCCTCTTAGTGTTCTTGGATCCCAACAATTGGTATCAGAGCTTGGTACCTCGGAAGAAGTTTAACAGCTTGAGGAAGATGTTGAAACCAAAATCATTGAAAATGGCTATGGAAAGGAAACTTGAGATGGCACTTGAGGATTATGATGCTAAAAGGATGAAGAACTTGAAACTGTAAGATGAATTGAATTATGCTAAGGAATTCACTCGTGTCCTACAAGAAAGGTTATCATCTGCTCAAGCTAAGAGTAAGGAACTTTTGCAAAACCTGGACGATGAAGAGAAAGATGCACTTAAAGAACAATGTCAGAAGCTGAGTCAAGCAAACATACTCATGAAGAATAAAATGAAAGACCTAACTATGAGGTTATCAAAATATATTGAGGATAGAAAGAAGGAAGAAAATCTTGTTGTATCACTGAATAACAAATCTAAGAATGTGATAGATTGGTTCATGAGAATGATATGTTGAAAATTAATTTGGTGCAATCTTGGAATAATGAACAAGATCTTCAAAGATAAATAGTAACTCTGAGAGATGATCTGACTACTACAAGTGAGTATAAAGAAAAATTCAGGATTAGTGTTGCACAATTGGATGATTTATTGAAAAGACAAAGGCAAAGTGATGATTCTAGAGGAATTGTATTTTTACAAGGTGAAAGCTCCGATACTGCAAGTAAAGATCAGACAACCTGTATACATAACTCATCAGATTGGGGAAACCGGTAAGGCAATCTAATGCTTATAAATTCAATGGTAGATGTTTTGGGTATAATAAATTTGGGCATACAGCTAAACAATGTAGAAATAGAGGAAACCAAAACTACAATTTTGTTCCCTGTTAATTCACAAATTGCAAGAAATATGGTCATAAGTCAGAAGACTACATAATGAATGTTAAATGTTATGCATGTGGAAAGTTTTGAAATTTGGCTAATCAATGTAGGTCAAGGAATGACACCGAATATGTTAAAGCAATTTAAAAGACCAATGTTACATGTTATGCGTGCAATAAAATAGGTCATATTGCTAAGTACTGTAGAAGCAAGACTAAACCAGTCAGCAATGATAAAGAAAATGAGAGAGGAAAGTAGAAGGTAGATGAAATAAAATAGGATCACACCAAGAGATGGGTTAGAAAATCTGAAGAACCAAGTGGAGATGCAACTACACCAATAATTCCATTGGTAGACCAGAGCATTCCTGCATCGGCAGGAAATTAACCGGTAACTAAGGCATACACTGTGAGATTTTGCCAAGATCAAGAGCTCAATGAAATGTACAAAAGAGAGACATAATATGGGACAAGAATAAACTATATTCTCATCAATAGAAAATGATCAATAATATGATTCAATAGTTACATACAATGTAGATGAGCTTGCTTATATAGGCAAGGCTAGGGATATGTGAGCACACAAACATGACATGTGGCTCAATAAGAAACAAGGGTAGGTAGGAAATAGGTGTGGGTAGGTAGGAGAAATAATATAATAGTCCACATGAGGTGGATCACCCACTGAATGTGGAGTGTAACAACAAGAGTGGAGTGTAACAACAAGATCAACACCATAAAAGGTGGAATTTATCCTACACACACTATCCCAATGTGGCACAAACACCCAAGTGTCTCATACCCAAACTACTATGAAATGCATTATCCTAAGTAAACATAAGTAAGTGTAATAATATCCAAGATGAATAATTATTTACACCAACACCCCCCTTAAGTGCAACTTAGGGGAATGCACTTAAGTCTACAATACAACTAAGCAATGCAAGATGGGTCCCGGCCACGAGGCCATGTTAGGTACCCATGTACAAATGCAAATGCATGCAAACCAATGCAGTGAAATCTCTCACAAAGTGGGGAAAGAGAGAAAAACCCAATGGGAAAAAACCCTCCCCCAAAAGAGAGATGAAAAACATACAAGAGAACTCTCATAGAAGAATGTGAAGAACAAAACCCCATGTGAGGAAAAAGTCCCCCCCATATGAGAGAAGAAGAGAAGCTAGGAAGCCCCCCCTCAATGTGGAATCTGCACCAATGATAGAAGCTCGATGTATGAAGAAACTGCTCCACGAACGTCGAACAACATTCCTCCCCTTAGGAAGAAACAAAACCAAAGGTGTATCCATGAAGTCTCCCCAATCATGAAGGGAAGATGTATGAAGAAAATTCATGATGAAAGGAATCTCTGAAAACTGCTCAAGTGTCACCATGTCGATGCTGAAAGATACCCCCTCCAAAGGTGGTAAACTGTGCCACACTGCTGAAAAAGGCACTCCAAGATCTAGTGGAGATGGATGTAGAACATGTCCCAAAGACTCACATATCTCCTCAAAACATAAAGAGACCTCCTCCAACTGTTGTATATAAGTATCCACAATCATGTCAACCTCGAAAGAATGATCATGTAGAGAATGAACAAGAGGGTCAGAGTGTTCCCTTGCAACAATCGAAGAAGGATCACCTTCATCAAAGAGAAGATGAATGTCATCAATGATGTCTCCCAAATCTGCAATGTAGGATTCCATAAACAAACTTGCAATGTCTGTCAAGTAATCATCCCATGAATATGAAGCTGGAAGACAATGAATATCCTGCTGCATTGAATCACATGAAGGCAAAATTGTTGCACTATCTGCATTATCAAGTGCAATAGGTGATGTGATATCAATATGAGGAGATGAAATACAAGGCTCAAGAATGGGGTCACATGTGAGAATCCCCATGTTCAAGTGTCCAAAGTTCTCCTCAAAATCCGAACCATCACAAGAAGTGTGATCATAATGTGTAGAATCATCAAATGTGAAATCATCATCATCAACAAAAGCTGAAAAGGAGTATAACCGAGATGCATGATCAACAACCCTAGTCGCAACGACAGCTCTAGTCTCCATGTCTCTAATGAAAACTGAGTCAGGTGTGAACTCCACAACTCTCTTAGTTGCGCCATGTGTGATTTGATAGATAGAAAGGAGATTGTTTGTCAAGTGGGGTACACACAACACATCATTGAAGGAGTTATCCCCAATGTCAATAGATC
This sequence comes from Cryptomeria japonica, assembly GCF_030272615.1. NCBI lineage: Eukaryota > Viridiplantae > Streptophyta > Pinopsida > Cupressales > Cupressaceae > Cryptomeria > Cryptomeria japonica. The sequence continues at coordinate 853,768,567 of NC_081409.1, read as the reverse complement.
CTTTCCCAATCACATCCATGTATGTATGATTGCCCATCAAAATCTGTGGCATGGTGCAAGGCTCAAATGTAGAGAACATAGACTACGAAGATGCCATATGATGAGAAGCCCCTGAATCTAGAAGCCATCTCTCTGAATCATGACTGATAGTAGCACATAGAGCTTTTCCTTTTCTTGTTCCAAAAGAGTGAGTCTTTCCACTTGTAGAAGCCATGAATGCTTGCCCTTTTCCTTTTGAATGTGAGGAAGTGGAAGTTGATGAATCATCCTTCTTGTAGACTTTAGGTAAATCAATATTATGCTTTTTGATGATATGTGTAAGCTCATCAATCTTCTTAGAATGGCAACGATGCTCCTCATGACCAATCTTTTTACAATAAGCACAAGTAGGTCTCTCCCTCTTTGGTGAATTATTTCTCTTGGAAGAGGATGAATCTCCTTGTTGTGGAGAAGATGGTGCTTTTTCTTTAGGCTTTGATTGCCATTTCTTCTTGTGTGAGTTGTCCTTTCCTTGATTTCCTTTGTTCCCTTGATTTGCCACTAATGCTTGAGACTTAGAAGCCTTAAGAATGCCCATGCTTATCAACTTAGTTTGTTCCATCATCAACATTTCATTGAAAGCATCAAATGTAGGCATTTTGTAGCTTGAACCCATTGTCATCCTATGGGTTTGGAAACTAGAAACAAATGCTGCATATTCTTGTGGAAGCTTGCCTATCAAGTTGAATATCAATTGAGTATCCTTTTTATCAATGCCACAATCTTTGAGTTGTGCCCTCAACTCATTTGCCTTAGTGACATAATCTTGTATAGTATCAAAGTTCTTGGGATCTAACATGGTGAGATCACTATCAATTTGATATCCCCTAATCTCATCAACTTGACCATACAAGTCTTGAAACTTTTGCCAAGCATCCTTGATTAGAGTACACTTGTCAATATGAAAAATGAGATCCTTTGATACATACTTTCTTAAGGTACCAATTGCCATGATATTTTTAGTGAACCAATCTAAGTGACCAACTGGATCAACCTTAGGATTAGCTGGAGTAACAATAGTTCCATCAATGTAATGAGTGAGTCCTTTTTCCATAAGTTTACTCCATGCATCAATTTTCCAAGTAGCATAGTTATGTGGAGTTAAGAGAGGAAACTTAGAAGAACCCATAGCAGCAAAAAGGAAGGAACACAAGAGCACAAAAGCACAAGAGACACCCCCCCAAATTCACTCAATCAAAGTACCCCCCCTAAAGTGATGATTTTGACACTTTATACTTAGTGCGATTACAATGAGTCACTTGCAAAACAAGGCAAAGTGGGCTTATGATGAAAATTTTACAACTTCTCAAATGAGATACAAGAGACTTCAATCAATAGTGCAATGAATCTAACTGAGATTCAAGCAAATATACAAGTACCAAGAGAGCCAAAATGGCCAAAATTTGAAACTACAATTTTTACTTACAATGGCATCAATCTAATAGCATCATGTGAACTTAGATGAAAAAATATGCACTTTAAAAAAAAACAGTACCTGAAAAGGAGGTTGTATGACCCCAAACAAAGCCTCTAAAGTTGCTTAAACTAGGATTACTCAGGTACAATCACCAAAAATTGCATTTTCTGAAAAATCTGTGCATCAACATCAAAAACTTTCTTCACCACTGCGGAGAGCACAAAATTCTAGCCCATTTCAAAAAAAATTGCTCAAAAAAAGGAGCAAAAATGAGCAAGATATGGCCATTTGAAGTTGAACTGCAAAATCAAAAATGCAAATGAGAGGGGCCTGCCAAATTTTTGGAAAATGCTGACATGGCACTGATGTCAGCAAGTCACTATGTTAAATTTCACAGCTATATGACCGTCACAAAAACTTCACCTATCTGCTGACTGGGCATCCGTTCTGTACGGACGACTAACTGGGCAGATGACTGTGTGGGCGTACCATACAGATTTGCTGACTGGGTGAGCCACGTGGTAGATGACTGTACATACGGGTTGATGTGGCATAGATGACATGGCAGCTGTACTGATGACTGATGACTGAGGAGGCTACCGGAGGTGGACTGGAAGCGGTGGCTCGGCGATGTTTGGTGGCGAGCGCCGGTGAAAGCGAGTGGACGCAAGAGAGATGGAGGATGGGGGCCGGTGTCAGGAGGAGCCGGCGCAGCGACGGTGGCGGTGCGTGGTGCTGGCAGGAGGAGACCTAGGCACCACGGAAGGCAGAGACCGGCGCAAGTGAGTGAAAATGCGGCGGCGAGAGATGCAGCGCAGTAGTCGGCAATCTGCAGGACTCGGTGGTGTATGGCGAGGACGGGATGTGGCGATGGCATTAGCGGCATACACAGCGCGCAGACCTGCAACCTGCGACACGCAGGCACGGGGTACGGGGGGGAGGGTCTGCGGACCCCCTAAAAACTTTTTGATTTTTTTTTTTTTCTTTTTTTTTTTGATAATTTTTTTCAAAAGTTTTTTCAATTTTTTTGATTTTTGATTTTTTTCGAAAAATTTTCAGAAAAATAAAAAAAATTTCTTTTTTTTTCGAAAAATTAATAAAAAGATTGGAAATCCGTACGATTATAGCAAAATTGGAGAAAAGTTTTTTTCTCACCAAAATAGGCCGACTTTATAACCAAAATTCATGGAAACGGCCTTCTGGACGCAATGACGGGGTCAGATCTGGTCTAGGATGCCTCCAAAAGATGCTGCTCCTCAGATCTGCCTCTTGACGTCGCAATAATGCCTCTTCAAGATGAATCAATGAAGCCCCAATGCCTCTGATACCATGTGAGATTTTGCCAAGATCAAGAGCTCAATGAAATGTACAAAATAGAGACATAATATGGGACAAGAATAAACTGTATTCTCATCAATAGAAAATGATCAATAATATGATTCAATAGTTACATACAATGTAGATGAGCTTGCTTATATAGGCAAGGCTAGGGATATGTGAGCACACAAACATGACATGTGGCTCAATAAGAAACAAGGGTAGGTAGGAAATAGGTGTGGGTAGGTAGGAGAAATAATATAATAGTCCACATGAGGTGGATCACCCACTGAATGTGGAGTGTAACAACAAGAGTGGAGTGTAACAACAAGATCAACACCATAAAAGGTGGAATTTCTCATACACACACTATCCCAATGTGGCACAAACACCCAAGTGTCTCATACCCAAACTACTATGAAATGCATTATCCTAAGTAAACTTAAGTAAGTGTAATAATATCCAAGATGAATAATTATTTACACCAACATACATGTTAGGGGTTGACAAACTCATTGACAATCTTGCATATTCTCTGGAAGAGATCTGGAGAGTGGTATTGATAATTGATGGAGGTTTACCCAGTATGAAACTATGAAACCGACATCCCTTAGGATACATCTCTAAGCATTTATAGTAGTGAAGGATTATGGTTTACTCACTGATAAAAAGAGAAATTGGATTCATTTTCACTCACCCTGCATTCAAGAAAACTAGAGCGAAGCAAAGATGAATCTCAGGTGATCAAGAGTAATCAAAGGCATTCTAAACGACTTCGAGTAATCATCTGAGAAGTAATGAAATCTTCAACCGATGATCATTTTTATTTATTTCTTTGAAATGGCATCTAGGTCATCTTCTCCTACTTTCATTTCAAATCCCATAGTTGTTGAAGTCAAGGATAGGTTGAGACCTGTTTTTAAGGAAGTTCCCCATATAGCAAAGAAGGAAGACTCAGCAGGCATATTTTCAAGGGTTCCCAATGGTGTAATGTATATAGAAGATGTAAGGGCATACATTCACTACACCTTGGAAGATCAAGGCACTAAGGAGATCAAGGGCATGTATCAATATATGATACTGGGCAGCTCCAGAACAATCAAGCCGAAATACAAAGTCATTAAGGACATAGGGTTAACTAGAATCCTATATATATATCATTATTCAAGGATGAGGTGATCAGATATATTCTAAGTAGGATAAACAATGAATTCATCTTGCTATACCGACCATACATGATCACCAAGGATGTTATTCAAGCAGTCACTGACTTACCCAAAGTCAGATAGGAACCAGGGAAGAAGATTTCCAACATTGCACTTGAGAAGCTCACCGACACAACCCATTATGGAAGATCAATGAGAATGAACACCATCAAAGACACAGATGTGAGATTTTCCAACATGATCATCGGCTACAAGGTAACTCAATCTAGTTGATTGAAGTCAGTTGCTAGTTCTTGCATCCATGTTGCACACCAAATGCTAAGGAATGATGAAAGTATGATCTATGTTAATGGTTGAGAAGTGAATTAATGATTAATATTGGCAAGATCAAAGGGGTTAAGAAAGGAACTTTGAGGTTTGGGAATCTCATTGTCTATTTAATGTTGTACTTCATGAATCAGCTTGTTGGTCTAGGGAAGAAGTGTTGGGCTCATGACATACCAGTCTTGGTACCGACAGGGATGAAAATATTTGGGGCTACTTTAAAACTTTTCAAGAAAACATGAGACAAAGGGAGAGGATCTTTGAGCACATTGCGGAGAAATACTCCACTGATATTTGTTTAATGGTAAAAACTAATGAAACCCTCATGAAGGCAGTGGAACCTAGAACCATATGGGTCACTGAGATAGGATATGAAGTAGATGACAACATTTGGGAACTTTATGCTAAAATGTTGATTGATGCTCCTTTGGATGACAAAAATGAACATTTTGGCATTGCCGAGGAAAAGGCACTTGAAGTCAAAATTGGCTTCAATAAGAAAAGGAGAGAAAACAAAATCGATAAGATATCTGCATTTGTTCAAGATGTAATTCATAGGATAGATACAAAACTAGGCTCTGGATCCACACCGGTAGATCAACAGGCAAGTGAATTGGCAACAGCTAGCGCTCCTAAGGAGATGAGGCCTGGAACTTTCATTTCTCCTATTACTTCTGATATTGATCCAGAGGACAACCAACCTCTAACATTCAAAAGGGTATAGAGAAAGAAAGTTGGCAAGCCTCCGGTAGAGGAGAAGAAGGTGGAGCCAAGGAGGAAGCTTGTGAGAAAACTTAAAAAACCTACTACACCCACACCTCCAGCAAGGAAACCTATTCAAAAGAGGAAACCCGCTTCATCCACTCCTAGAATCCCCCAAAAAAAGAAAAAGAGTGCAATTGATGAAGCAATCAAATCTAGTAATGTTACCATCATCTCCCAAATGACTTGTGCTAAATTGATAGATGAGGTAACTAAAGATCATATTTTGAAGACTATATAAAATTTCTAAGAAGATTTAGATGATAATGAGAAAAATGAAATTAAAGAAGCAATTTTTTTACATATAGATATATATAAGAAATCTCTAGTAGAGATTTGAAGGAAATTCCTCTATCACTGTATAACAAGTTAGATGCAAGAAGACTAGATGCAATTAAGAGGGATAAGGAAATTAAGGAAGTGGAACTTTTTAATATATGTGGTTCAATAAACAATGAGGAAATGAAATGGTGTATATATGTTGCAAACAGAATAGTTTTTAGCAGCAAAACCCGACAAATAAGCCTAATGATGGCTAGAGTCAATGAGATAGTAAATGAGACCAGAGATGGTTGGACCAAATTCTTCCAAAAGAATCCAAATTTTCTTACTTCTCATGAAGAATTTGCTAAGGCAACTACTTCCACCATTCTAGACAAATCTAAAGGGAAACAAATTTTGGGAAGTTTAGAACCAATTTTGAATATACCAGTAGTAGATAAGAGTGTACAGACACCACTGGCAGATATTGATAAGAGTGTATAGTCTATACCAGCTGAAACAAGATTTGTATAGTGTGGAAGGCAATGTGTATAATATACGAGTTATAGATAATATTATGGATATTACTCCATCGACAACAATTGATATTGCACCAAGTGGCAAAGCCATTGGTGCAAAGGAGGATAAGGTAAAGGGGACTAATAAGATTATACTGATAGTTGATGCTAATTCCCCGACAAAACTTTTGGCAACTAACACTTCTCAAGTTGAGAATAAATCAATCATAAAGTTGAGTCCTACTAAGCTAATAATGATGGCTACTCAAAAGATAATAAATAAGGGATCTACAAACAAAGGAATAATAGATCAATCAATCACAATTTTGCACAGACTAGCTCCCGAGTGTATGATTGAAAATGAAGCAAGCCCTTCTAGCAAGTTTAAAGAACCTAACTAACATTCTTTACAAAGAGAATTAACCGGTTTTTCTATCTGAGGCAAACCTCTTACTATCTTAGACTTTCTTACTTTAACAATATTATCAAAATTTATATGATAAAATATCCTACACCAAAGCCAACTATCATCTATCTTTGCAATCAAATAGTTTCTAACTTTAGGATTAAGATGAAATAGATTACCTCTGGTCTGTTTACTGGCTGGAATCAATTCACCTTTGTTGTCATAGATTTTGCACATACTATTTCTGAGCTCCAGTGGGTATCCTTTGTCATTAAGTTGTGCCACACTCAGAAGATTGTGCTTTAGGCCTTCAACCCAATAGACAACGTGATCACTTCTCTTCCCATTAAGAGAAATAACTTCCTTACCTTTAACCATACAACGTGAGTCATTGCCAAATCTGACAATACTACTGGATATTCTCACCTTTAGAAATTATCATATCATCAAAATTTCCTCTTAGACTCTATTCATTAGTAATCTTAACATTTTCATCACCACTATAAATATATTCAAGTTTTTTCCATACTTCATAAGCAGTTTCTAGACCATGAACATCTACATATTCAACATCAGACAAGGAACTAATAATAACCTCTAATACTTTATGATTTTCTTGTTGTTCTTTCTTCTGATCATTAGTTAGGGTTCTAGTAGGTGTAATGTACTTATTTTCGATATGATCCCAATACTGACTACCAGGAGTTTTAATGTAAATCTTCATTCTATCACTCCATATTCTATAGTTATCTTTGTTGAACTTCGGATCTTCTTTCTTCATCATGATCTACAAGATCTTTTCCTCAAGCTATTAGGCTTTTAGATTAAAGAGGACCTGAGACACTCTGATACCAGTTGATGGTATGATAAAAGAATAAGTATCTGGTAGAATACTGAGAGCGGGGGGTGAATCAGTATACTGAAATATTGTTACAAAGTTCCCAAACTAAAATTCAATCACACAAGGTAAACTTGTTACATTTAAGATCAATATTCATAAGAATACTTGACATCAACCAGTTTGATTTTTAAGACAACTTTAACTATAAACAACTTCAATATTTATGAAGATCAACAATTCTTAATCGTATCTCAACATATTCATCTCTCAAATACTTATAGTTATCATATCTTATCAAAATTTAATCTAATCAACATATAATATCACAACCATAAAAGCATTCACCACTTGACACAAATGTTCATACATGGAAAACACAAATAGTTAAAAACCATGGTGAGATGGGACTCACAAAGACAACTATCTGAACTCTTCTGAAGTTCTCCTTGTTAGGAGCCAAGCCTGTTAAAGCTTTACAATAAGTCCTATTAAGAATTAATTCATGTTTAGGAATCACCCAAATAAGGGATTTACGGATATGCCTTGATGAAAAAGCACAATACCCTGTTAGGAGTAACCTCACTGGAGGATTTAAGAATCCAAGTTAATGGACCACCTTGCTAGAGGATTTAATGAGTAACCAAGATTGTTAGAGGTTACCCAGTTAAGGGATTTCACTTCTGCTATAATTGTTAGAAAAGAATAGGTTTTGTTGATCTGTCTGAATAGCACTACATTTTCTTGATCAGATCCTTTTAAGCTTCAATCTGCCTCTATTGAAAGTACAGATCCATTCACTGATTAGGCAACTTCACACTCATGGGTTTTTGCCAATCTTGCAAACTTTACCAACTTTTTCAACTTTGCCAACAACTTTATAAACAACTTCATTGACCTTAAATACAAAACAATTAGGTCGGTAACACAATAAAAATCTAATTCTCATCATCGAGATAACAAAGAAGTTATTACAATCTTGACTATCAGAAATCATAACAATCTCTTCACATTCTTCAAGAAAATTCCAACCACTCCATGATCACTGCTTCATTGGACTTGTAACTCATCACACGTTATGTATGAGATGCAATCCACTTTGCTCCTTTCCAAGAAATCAAACAAATGCACAAAATCAATGTGTTCTTATCCTCATACAATGATCACATGTGTCTCCATCATTTCCACTCACCAGATAATAAACCAACAAACTTGATCGGTTAGGGTTTATGAGCACGTAGGGTTGATGAGTTACATTACATAGAAATGTTTAACCCTTTACGCCAGTTTACCAGTTCAACTCACAAACTTAACATACTAGTTTTCAACATCTTCCACTCCTACCAGTTATAAGACAATATCAAAAACAACAATATCAACAATAACATCAATGACAACATATCATTAATGCAATCTATATGCAAAATGCCAACAATATCCCCCTTTGGTATTGATGGTAATACAAATATCAATGCCTCTAATTGCTGCTGAGATTGGTGAATAGGAATCCTAGTTGACATTACCAAGTTTTCATCTTGCTTTGTCTGTCTTCAGCCTACCGCTGGTTTCCCTAATCAGACACATAACTCTTTTCTCCAATCACATAATTCTTCTCTCCAATCACATAATTATTCTCCCCCTTTGACAACAATGCCAAAGTGAAAGTAAAAACATGTAATTCTTCTCTCATTGTGCATCAACAACATGCTACAACTTGATGCTCCCCCTGTGGAATATATCCACTTCTTCATCAACCCATGTAATATTCTACAAGTAATTCAGGGACTGATGCAATCCGCATCATGCTCAAGTGACTTCATGAAGAGGGATAACCCCCAATTAACTTCTAAGATACTCAAAAGTGGTCTTAGGTAGAGGTTCGGTAAAGATATATGCAAGTTGCTCCTTGGTAGAAACATGCTCCAAGATAACATCTTTACATTGAAATTTTTCCCTCAAGAAGTGATACTTCAACTCAATGTTCTAAGTCCTTACGTGTAAAATAGGTTTTTTAGAAATGTTTCTTGCACTTGTATTATCATACAAAATATTTATAGGTTCAGTGATTTTCATCTTAAAACCTTCCAAAATGTTACTCATTCAAATAGCTTGTGTGCAATTCATGTAAGTTGCTACATACTCAGCTTCAATAGGAGATTGTGAAGTACAACTATGCTTTTTACTACTCCATGAAACTAGCCTTCCTCCTAGAAAGAATGCTCCATTGGTAGTACTCTTTTGATAGTCAATATTTCCTTGCCAATCAGCATCTGTATATGCCTTCAAGTCAAAATTTCCACCATATGGATACCATAACCCATGGTCAAAAGTACCTTTTAGATATCTAAAAATTCTCTTGGGTGTCATCACATGTGCTTCCTTTGGATTCTTCTAAAACCTAGCAATAATACCAACTGTATGGGCAATATCAGGTCGACTACGAACAACATAGTGTAATTTGCCAATCATTGACCTATATTCCTTTTCATCTACTTAGATGTGTCATCCTTGGATAGCTTAGAACCTATAGCCATTGGGGTTCCAACTGGTTTGCAGTCACTCATACCAAAAGTTTTCAAAACTGCTTTCACATACTTGGATTGAGTAATGAAAACACCGTTCTTCATTTTCTATATCTACAAGCCTATGAAATTTTTATTTCCCCTACTAATGACATCTCAAACTCATTCTTAATTTCATCTACAAAACTATTTCTTATGTCATCAACAAATACTTCACTGACCAGTATTTTATCTCCTTTAGATTTGAGATAAATGTTGATGTCATCATTGGTTCTAGAAAATATTATCTTTATCAAATGTGTATGAAGTTGTTCATACCATACTCTGGGTGCCTGCTTTAATCCATACAAAGCTTTATGCAATTTTCATACCTTGTCTTCCTTATCTGTCAATGCATAACCTTCAGGCTACTCTATCTAAAACTCTTCTTCCAATATCCCATTCAAAAATGCAGACTTAACATCCATCTGGTATGCTTTGAACTTCTTATGAGCTACAAATGCAAGCAATGTTCTGACACTTTCCAATCTTTCTAGTGTTGCAAAATTTTCTCAATAATCTTCTCCTTCTTCTTGTGCATAATATTTACAGATTAATCTTGTCTTGTTGCAAACTACAACACCATCTTCATTTAGCTTATTTCTTAACACCTATTTAGTACCAATAACATTCTTGTTTACCGGTTGGGGTACCAGGGTCCAAGTGTTTTTCTTCTTAATTTGATCCAATTCCTCCTCCATAGCTTTAACCCAATGGTTATCACCAAATGCCTCCTTAGAACTTCTAGGTTCAAAGGTGGAGATCATGCAAGAGTTCTCTCTTATTCTCCTTCTGGTTAGTACTCCAGCATCCTTATCCCCAATAATTTGTTTAGGATTAAGATTCAATCTTACATACCTAGGTATAACATGATCATTCTCTTTAGGTTCATCTTCTTCCTTGTCATCTTCTTCTAAATTTATTAGTTTTCATTGAACAAGTACATCAGGATTTCCTTTACTAGTTTTTGTCTTAACAGTTTCAGGTTCCAAAAGAAAAATGCAAGGATATTCATCCTTTTTGTCTGAACTAGTTCCTTCTACAAGTTGAGGACACTCATCTACATGAACATGAGCACTCTCAACAATTATTTGTGTTCGGTTGTTGAAGAATATATAGGCCTTACTCTTGGTGGAATAGCAAATAAATATGCCTTCATCACTCTTAGCTTCAAACTTTCTTATGTAATCACTTGTCTTAATAAAACATTTTCTTCCAAATAACTTAAAATAGCTACCATTAGGTGATCTCCCATATCAATATTCATAAAGGGGTTTTGTCCTTACCTCTTTTCATCAGAACCTAGTTCATTATGTTGATTGTTGTAATTACAACTTCTCTCCAAAATGTTTTTACCACACCTCCTTGTATCAACATTTTCCCAGCAGCTTCAACCACTGACCGATTGTTTCTCTCTACTATACCATTTTGTTGTGGTGTTCTTGGTGCAGAAAGTTGTCTCTTGATACAATTCTCATCATAGTACTTAGTGAATTCTTCAAAAGTAAATTCATCTCCTTGATATGTTCTCAAATATTTTATATTTTTACCACTCTCTTTCTCAGCTCAGACTCTGAATGCCTTGAATTTACAAAATGGTTCATGCTTATCCTTCAAGAATGTGACCCACATCATCCTTGAACAATCATCAGTGAAGATCATGAAATATATGTCACCTTGAATTCTTCTTGTTCGTATTGGTCCACAAAGATCTACTTGAACCAATTCTAACAAGTGCTCTGCTAAGAAGGGATTTCTCTTGAAAGTTGACAAAGTCATCTTTCCTAACTGACATTATTTACAAAGACCATTAACTGATTTGTCTAGCTGAGGAAAACCTCTTACTGTCTTAGACTTTCTTAATTTGACAATATTGTCAAAATTTATATGACAAAATCTCCTATGCCAAAGCCAGCCATCATGTATATTTGCAATCAAATAGTTGCTAACTTTAGGATTAAGATGAAATAGATTACCTCTGGTCTGTTTACCTGTTTCAATAAATTCAACTTTGTTGTCAAATATTTTGCACATACCATTTCTGAACTCTAGTGAGAATCCTTTGTCATTAAGTTGTGCCACACTCAGAAGATTGTTCTTTAGTCCTTCAACCCAATAGATATCGTCAGCACTTCTCTTCCCATTAAAAGAAATAAATCCCTTACCTTTAACTATAGAGGGTGAATCATTGCCAAATCTGCCAACACTGCCATCAAATTCCTTCAGGGAAAGAAATTTTCTTCGATCAGTAGTCATAAGATGTGAACAACCACTATCAATGATCCAATCATCAGAGTTATCCATCCTCTATACTAGTGCCTTTTGATCTAATATTTCTTCCTTAATAGCTACAAACACAATATCTTCACTAGCATCATCATTAGATTCTTCGTCAGTAATACCACTGTCAATAGCTATAAGATAATCTCTCTTGCCTTTACCCTTATACTTCTTAAATTTGTCTCTTTTGTACTCATTTTTACCATTAGGTAAATTAGCTTCTATATGACCAATTTTGTTGCATGCAAAACATTTTAAAGGTAGATAACCTTTATATTTACCAGTTCATCTAGGAAGTTGTTTTTCCCACAATGCTTCAAGTTCCACTAAGTTGTCTTCATCATCAACATCTCTACTGGATCTAGATTCATAGCTATGGCCAGCATCTTTACTTCCTCTCACAGATGAGCTGGAGATAAAATCTTTGAATGCAGATTCTGATCTCTGTACACTACCATCATAGTTGTTTAGTTCAAAATCTGTAAGTTTGCCAATAATAGAGTCAAGAGATACCTTAGTTTTTTCATTGGACTTCAACTTCTGAATAGATACAACTCGGATAGCATAGACTGGTAGCAAGGTTCTCAATATTATACTGATTACTATGTCATCTTCCACTTTCCCTCCTACACTTTATCTCTCCAATTATCTCTTTTATCCTTTGACCATACTACTAGATATTCTCACCTTCAAACATTCTCATATCATCAAACTTTCCTCTTAGACTCTCTTCTTTAGCAATCTTAACATGTTCATCACTGCTATAAATATCTTTAATTTTTTCCATACTTCATATGTAATTTCAAGACCATGAACATCTACATATTCAACATCAGACAGGGAACTAATAATAGCCTCTAATGCTTGATGATTTTCTTCCTATTCTTTCTTCTGATCATCAATCAGGGTTCTAGTGGGTGTAATGTACTTAGTTTCTATATGATCCCAATACTGACTACCAAGACTCTTAATGTAAATCTTCATTCTGTCACTCCATAATCTATAGTTATCTTTGTTGAACTTCAAACCTTCTTTCTTCATCATGATCTAATAGATATTTTCCTCAAGCGGTTAGGGTTTTAGATTAAAGAGAACCGGAGATGCTCTGATACTAATTGATGGTATGATGAAAGAATAAGTATCTAGTAGAATACTGAGAGCGAGGGGTGACTCGATATACTAAAAAACTGATACAAAGTTCCCAAACTCAAATTCAATGACACAAAGTAAACTTATTACAGTTAAGATCAATATTAATAAGAATACTTGACATCAACTAGTTTGACTATTAAGACAACTTTAATAGTAAAAAACTTCAATCTTTATGAACATCAACAATGCTTAATCATGTCTCAACATATTCATCTCTCAAATACTTCTAGTTATAATTTCTTATCAAAAAATAATCTAATCAACATATATGATCACAACCACAAAAGCATTGACCACTTGACACAAATGTTTATATGTTGAAAACCCAAATAGGTAAAAACCATGGTGAGATGGGACTCACAAAGATAGCTATCTAAACTCTTCTAAAGTTCGCCCTATTAGGAGCCAAGCCTGTTAAAGCTTTACAATAAGTCTTGTTAAGAAATAATTCTTGTTTAGGAATCACTCGGTTAAGGAATATACAAATATGCCTTGATGAAAAAACACAACACCTTGTTTGGAGTAACCTCTCTAGAGGATTTAAGAATCCAAGTTAATGGACCACCTTGTTAGAGGATTTAATGAGTAACCAAGCTTGTTAGAGCTTACCCGGTTAAGGGATTTCACTTTTGTTGTAATTGTTAGAAAACAACAGGTTTTGTTGATATCTCTAAATAGCACTACATTTGCTTGATCAAATTCTTTTAAGCTTGAATCTGTCTTTAGTCAAAGTACATCTCCTCTCACCAGTTAGGTAACTGCACACTCGTAGGTTTCTGCCAATCTTGCCAACTTTGCCAACTTTGCCAATAACTTTACAAACAACTTCATTCACCTTAAATACAAAACAAATAGGTCGGTAACACAAAAAAAACCTAATTATCATCATCGAGATTACAAACAAGTCGATAGAATCTTGACTGTCAGAAACCATAAAAGTCTCTTCACATTCTTCAAGAAAATTATAATCACTCCATGATCACTGCTTCATTGGACTTGTAACTCATCACTCGCTATGCATTAGATGCAATCCACTTTTCCCCTTTTCAAGAAATAAAAAATATGCACCAAATCAATCTATTCTTATTTGCATACAATGATCACACACGTCTCCATCATTTTCTGTCACCAAATAATAAACCAACAAACTTGATCAGTTAGGGTTTATCAACATGCAGAGTTTACCGGTTACATTACATAGAAAGGTTTAACCCTTTACACCAGTTTACCGATTCAACTCAGAAACTCAACATACCAATTTACAACATCTTCCACTCCTATCGGTTATAAGCCATTATAAAAAACAACAATATTAGAAATAACATAAATACCATTACCGGTTCTATTGACATCAATGACAACATATCATTAATGCAATCTATGTGCAAAATGCTAACAAACTAAAAATGTTAACAACCTCATAATCTAGTATGTAAGGAATGTTAATTGGGAAACCAAGTGAGAACTACTTTTAAGAGCATACAAGATAAATCTAATGATGTTCTTGATTTGATTCATATTGACTTATGTGGTCCGAGAAGGATTAGAAGCTTTCAAGGTGATAGATACTTCATGCTGATAATTGATTCAATTATTCTAGAATGATGTGGGTGAATTTTCTTATGGAGAAGTCTGAAGCTTTTGAGAAATTCAAGATCTTTAAAGAAAAAGTAGAAACTAAATCTAGATTGAAAATCAAATGTTGAATATAAGATCAAGGTTGTGAGTTCACTTCTCATGAATTTAATAGTTATCGTGAGACAAATGGAATTAGGAGATAGTTATCTGCACCTAGGACTCCTTGGCAGGATGGGATGGTGGAAAGAAAGAATAGAATCATTTTGGATGTAGCAAGAACCATGTTGATGGAATCCCAATTGCCTCATATCTACTGAAGAGAAGCAGTGAGTACAATAGTCTGCACATTCTACAGAGTTCACATCAAAGGTGAAACCTATAAGACTCTTTATGAATTATGGTTTGGACATACACCTACTGTTAAATATTTCAGAATTTTTGGAAGTAAATGTTATATCAAAAGGGATGATTCAATTGGAAAGTTTGATCCTAGATGTGATGAAGGAATATTTCTTGGTTATTCTAATCAAAGTAGAGCATATAGATGTTATAACAAAAGATTGCCGAAGATTGTCCAAAGTGCAAATGTGAAAGTGGATGAGCAATACATAAATCATTCCAAATAATATGATAGGAAACCAATAGTGGAAGTGCTCATAACTAAACCGACAATACCTCAACTAGTAAAAGACCCTAAAACTATTACACCGACACAGTCATAAAAATCAACAATGACTGATGATCAGATCAGTGAACCTGAAGTTCAGAAGACTCCAAGGTATGTATGATTAAACCACTTTGAAGATCAAATAATTGGAGATAGGGACAAGGGAGTTATGACTACAAGGAGACTAGAAAATGAAGAGGTATGTCTTATTTCTCAAGTTGAATTGGCAACTATTATTGAAGCTTGTAAAGGTAAACATTGGTTAAAGGCTATGGAAGATGAATTAGATTAGATAGAGAAGAATGAAACTTGGACTTTGGTTCCCCAAACTAAAAATAATAATGTTATTGGAACTAAATGGGTTTTTAGAAATAAACTAAATGAGGATGGTCAATTTATAAGAAATAAAGCTAGACTAGTTTGTAAAGGATATTCTCAAAAGGAAGGAATTGATTATGGTGAGACTTTTGCACCTATAGCTAGAATTGAAGTTGTTAGAATATTTCTTGCCTATGTAGCATATAAGAACTATAAGGTTTATCAAATGGATGTTAAATGTGCATTTTTGAATGGTGAACTTGAAGAAGAGGTATACATTGAGCAGCCTAATGGTTTTTCACTGACAGATGATAAGAATATGGTTTGTAGGTTAAAGAAAGCATTATATGGATTGGAACAAGCTCCTAGAACTTGGTATGGAAGGCTGGATAAATATCTTTTGAAGCTTGGTTTTACAAAATTACCAATGATGATATTATCATTATTGAATTATTTGTTGATGATATCATTTTTGGATGGGAAGAAAATTTGTGCATGGAATTTGATAACATGAAGAATGAATTTAAGATGTCCATGATTGATGAAATGAAATTTTTCTTAGGTTTGTAGATTACTCAAATTGATAAAGGAGACTTTATCTATCAAAGTATCCGAGGGAATTGTTGAAGATGTTTGGTATAGATAATTCCAAACCGGTAAGTACCCCTATCTAGTGACAAGTGAGAAATTATCTATCAAAGTTACATCTGCACTAGTAAATCCAACAAGGTATAAGTCTATGATTAGTGGCTTGTTATATCTAACTCAGACTAGACCAAATATTATGGATGATGTGAGTAATGTTTCAAGATATCAAAGTAATCCTAAAGAAAATCATCAATGTACAATAAAGATGATATTCCAATATCTACAAGGCACAACTGAATATGGTTTATGGTACTCTAGAAATGATAACTTCACTTTGTGTGCATATACAAATTTAGATTGGGCTAGAGATACTAATGATCAGAAGAGCACTTTTGGTGGAGATTTCTTTCTTAGAAATAAACTGGTTTCATGGATCAGCAAAAATTAGTCATGCGTTTCTTTATCTACTGCAGAAGCTGAATATGTTGCAGTAGCAACTAATTGTACACAAGTCTTGTGGATAAGCAAATGTTGAAGGATATCAAGATAAACTGTAGTGAACAAGTAGTTATCTACTATGATAACTCCACAACTATTGACATGTCTAAGAATTTGGTATTTCATTCTAAGACTAAGAACATATCAATAAAGTATAACTTTTTGAAGGATAAGGTAGAAGAAAAGGAAGTCAGATTGGTTAATGTGAACACTAAAGATCAAATTGTAGATATATTCAGTAAACCACTAGCTAAAGAATCATTTTAGTATTTTAGAGACAGATTGGGGCTTTTTGCCCATTTGTCAAAGACTTGATTAATGTAGTTTGGCATCAATCTGACATGCATTATCAAAGATACTATTCATTCTAGTACTGATGAGTGGTGCTACTATTCAGGGGGAGTAGTTAGCTTTGAGATTTGGGGACTTACATTATTACCTTGATAATTTTGTCAGATCTTTGGCATTGATGTCAATGGGGGAGATATATTGATGTGAAAAAGGAAACTTAAGAGCTATATATTATTCAGAGGGGGAGTTTGTTGGTTGTCTTCCATTGGGGGAGACTTGTTTGGCATTTCTTGGTCCTTAGATTTTTTTCACATCTAGTGCTTTCATCAATTTCAAATGGGGAGATTGTTGGCATTTTGGATGAATTGATTATGTGTTGCATAGATGTTTTGTCATTGATGACAATACTAGCTGTTATGGTTGGTTACTAAAAGAAGAGACTATCTATTGGACACTTTCAACATGTTTGAATCAATGGAATGTATTTGGTTACATGTGGTACATGCTTTTGGAGCATGTCTTGGTTAGATGGTTTTGACTTGGTAATCGAATGCTATCATACACTCTTGTAAACCCCTACCAGAATAAATTTAAAGTTCTACAAGCATAACTTTTATTGAGAATTATTTGACAGGATGCATAAGTGGTGTTGGTGTTTCTTTCAGCATGTTGAATATGTTTTTTAATTGTGCTTAAACAAGTTGGAGACATCGCTTTGGCATGGTGGACCCAGAATAGGTATGGTACCTATCTAGGTTATGGACTGGTATCATGTTAACATGTTCTCTACATGTTATGAGGATGATTTATGGATTGGTTAATGTTGTTTTGTTCTAAAGCCTACATGGGATATCATTATAATAAGGATATATGTAATGATCTTATTGAAATATATTTTAGGTGGCTGACCTAATTGGTTTAGACCTTAGGGTTGGTATAAATTAATGTAAGATCACATTGTAGATCATGGAATGGTGTGGTGAGGAATGTAATGTGCAAATATTATAATATCATTCAGGCAGAGGAATTAGATCAATCATTGAGGATCGAATTAGGTTTAAGGAAGAGGTCAAAGGCCTCCGATGTTGAGCTTAACTAGGACTATAATTAGGCATGATAGATGCTATCTCTGGTAGTTCTCTCTACTAGATTGTTGTCCAAATATATTGAGGTGGTTTGAACCTCTCTATAGTCAGTGAGACTCTTTTGTAATGAGCAGTGCGCTCTAGGCAGTGTTCTTTCCTGTATGTGTGGGCCCCTCATTGTACCACATACTTTCTGCAGAAGTATCATTTGACTGTGGGTAGGCTTACCACCATGGATTTTCCATTTATCAATTTTTCCATGTACAAACCTTGTTGTTATATGGTATGGTTGATTTCCATTGGTTATCTATTTGGTTATTAAGTTGGATTTTTTACCAGTACCTATTTCTACTGGCATTTGTTTCTGCTATTCCGATATTTAATTGTTATGTACTCTAGTTTATGGTTGTATAGTGGATTAATTGTTATAGGTGTTCAATGGTTATCATAATAGTCGGTCTACAACCAACCATAAACAATAGGGAAATAGGAATGAGTGGCTAGCAAAGAATAGACGGCCACGTGCCAACCACCAATCATTGTGTATAAAGCCAACAAAACTCCTACACAAAACTTATTGACAAGACACTCCCCCACATTCCAAGACACTCCACTATATGGTTGTATAGTGGATTAATTGCTATAGCTATTCACCAATTATCATAACAGTCGGTCTACAACCAACCATAGACAATAGGGAAACAAGAATGAGTGGCTAGCAAAGAATAGTCGGCCTATGCCAACCACCAATCACTATGTATAAATCCAACATAACTCCTGCATAGAACTCATTGACAAGACACTCCATGTACAAATATTTTTGTTTATATGGAATGGTTGATTTCCATTGGTTATCTATTTGGTTATTAATTTGGATTGTTTATCGATACCTATTTCTACTGGCATCTGTTTCTGCTATTTTGGTATTTAATTATTATGTGCTCTGGTTTATGGTTGTATAGTGGATTAATTGTTATATTTTTTCACTGGTTATCATAACAATCAGTCTACAATCAACCATAGACAATAGGGAAACATGAATTAGTGGATAGCAAATAATAGTTGACCTGTGCCAACCACCAATCACTGTGTATAAAGCCAACATAACTCCTGCACAAAACTCACTAACAAGACACTCCCCACATGCAGAACACACAAACAAGGAGTCAAAAATCTACACCAAAGACCCAAAGGATGAAGCAATGCAGACTCCCCATCATCTTCTCCATACTCGATCACCTCTATAGATTCACTTCAGACCCTACCACCTCCCTTCCTTCTACTCTTGTTCCCACCCCTACTCACACTCCCGCTCCATTTTATATAATATTGTGCTGTTTTCTATAACAACAAATAATTTTTTGCATTTAAATATTGATTCATTTATGTAGGATTTAAAAGTTAGAGATAAAAAAATTTATGGTTACCAATATGTTATGTTTTTAATTAAGGGAAAAATAGGTTTTGATGAGCCCTTGAAACCCAGTATAGATAAAAGATCAGAAGATAAGCATTAACACACTACTAAACAAAAGACAACAACTAAAGGAAAGATAGCTGGTGAACATCTTCATTGATGATTGTTGAAGGATTATGTGGGTCACATTCTTGATGGATAAGAATGAAGCTTTTGGTAAATTCAAGGCATTCAGAGCCTTAGCTGAGAAAGAAAGTGGTAAAAAGATAAAATGTCTGAGAACAAATCAATGTGGTAAATTTACTTCTAAAGAATTCACTAAGTACTGTGATGAGAATGGTATCAAGCTACATCTTTTTTCACCAAGAACACCACAACAAAATGGTATAGTAGAGAGAAACAACTGGTCAATGGTTGAAGATGCTAGGACAATGTTGATACAAGGAGGTGTGGAAAAAACATTTTTGAGAGAAACTATAAGTACACCAGTCTATACAATGAACTAGGTTCTTATGAAAAGAGGTAAGGAAAAAAACCCTTATGAATATTGGTATGGGAGATCACTCGATGTTAGATATTTTAAGATATTTTGAAGAAAATGTTTTATTAAGAGAGGTGATTACATAAGCAAGTTTGAAGCTAAGAGTGATGAAGGCATATTTCTTGGCTACTCCACCAAGACTAAGGCCTATAAATGCTTCAACAACTGGACATAGAGATTTGTTGAGAGTGTAGATGTTCATGTAGATGAATGTCTTCAACTTGTAGAAGGAACCTGTTCAAACAAAAAGGATGAAGATCCTTGCATTTTGCTTTTGGAACTTGAAATTGTTAAGACAGATACCAGTAAAGGAAATCCCGATGTACTTGTTCAACCAGAACAAATAAATTCAGAAGAGGATGACAATGAAGAAGTTGAACCTAAAGAGAATGATCATGTTATACCTAGGTATGTAAGACTCAATCATAGTCCTGAAAAAATTATTGGGGATAAGGATTATGGAGTACTAACTAGAAGGAGAATAAGAGAGAACTCTTGCATGACCTCCACCTTTGAACCTAGAAGTGCTAAGGAGGCATTTGGTGATGGTCATTGGGTTAAAGCTATGGAGGAGGAATTGGATCAAATTGAGAAGAACAACACTTAGATGTTGGTACCCCGACCAGTAAACAAGAATTTTATTGGTACTAAATGGGTGTTTAGAAATAAGCTATATGTTGATGGTTTTGTAGTTCACAATAAGGCAATATTAGTCTGCAAAGGTTATGCGCAAGAAGAAGGAGAATATTATGGAGAAACTTTTGCAATAGTAGCAAGATTGGAAGGTGTTAGAACATTACTTTCATTAGAAGATCATAAGAAGTTCAAAGTATATCAGATGGATGCTAAGTCTGCATTTTTTAATGGGATATTGGAAGAAGAGGTTTAGATAGAGCAACTTGATGGTTATGCATTAATAGATAGGGAAGACATGGTATGCAAATTGCATAAAGCTTTGTATGGATAAAAGCAAGCACCTAGAGTATGGTATGAATGGCTTCATACACATCTGATGAAGATAGGCTTCGCTAGAACCAATGATGACAACAACATTTATCTCAAATCTGAAGGAGATGAAACACTGGTCAGTGGAGTATTTGTTGATGATATTATATTTGGAGGAAATGATGGCATGAGCAATAGTTTTGCAGATGAAATGAAGAATGAGTTTGAGATGTCATTAGTAGGGAAAATAAAAAATTTCATAGGCTTGCAGATATAGCAAATGAAGAATGGTATTTTCATTACTCAATCCAAGTATGTGAAAGAGGTTTTGAAAACTTCTGGTATGAGTGACTGTAAACTTGTTGGAACCCCAATGGTTATAGGTTGTAAGTTGTCCAAGGATGATGCATCTAAGTGTATAGATGAAAAGGAATACAGGTCAATAATTGGAAAATTGCACTATGTTGTTCACAGTCGCCTGAATATTGCCCATGTAGTTGGTATTGTTGCTAGATTTCAGAAGAAATCAAAGCAAGTAGATCTTATGGCAACCAGGAGAATTTTTAGATATCTGAAAGGTATTGTTGACCATGGGTTATGGTATCCATATGATGGAAATTTTGGCTTGAATGCATACACAGATGCTAATTGGCAAGGAAATATTCATGATCAAAATAGTACTACTGGTGGAGCATTATTTCTAGGAGGAAGGCTAGTTTTATGGAGTAGTGAAAAACAAAGTTGTACTTCACAATCTACTGCTAAAGTTGAGTATGTAGCAGTTTACATGAATTGTACACAAGCTATTTGGATGAGGCATATTTTGGAAGGTTTTAAGATGAAAATCTAAAAACCTATAAAGATGTTGTATGATAATACAAGTGCAATAAACATTTCAAAAAATCTTGTTTTTCATGCAAGGACTAAGCACATTGAGTTGAAGTATCACGTCTTGAGGGAAAATTTCAATTTAAAGATGTTATCTTAGAGCATGTTTCTACCAAGGAGTAACTTGTAGACATCTTTACCAAACCTCTGCCTAAGACCACTTTTGAGTATCTTAGAAGCCAATTGGGGGTTGTCCCTCTTCATGAAGTGAGTTGAGCATGATGTTGATTGCATCAGTCCCTGAACTGCTTGTAGAATCTTACATGGATTGATGAAGAAGTTGATATATTCCACAAGGGGAGCATCAAGTTACAGTATGTTGTTGATGTATAGTGAGAGAAGAATTACATGTTTTTACTTTCACTTTGGCATTTCTGTCAAAGGGGGAGAAGAATTATGTGATTGGAGAGAACAATTATGTGATTGGAGAAAAGAGTTATATGTTTGATTAGGGAAACCAGTAGCGGTCTGAAGACGAGAAGAGAAAGATGAAGACGTCTTAATGTAAACTAGGATTCCTATTCACCAATCTCAGTAGCAATCAAAGGCATTGATATTTGTATTGGCATCAATATCAAAGGGGGAGATTGTTGGCATTTTTAGTTTGTTGTCATTTTGCATATAAATTGCATTAATGAGATGTTGTCATTGATGTCAATAGAACCGGTAATGGTATTGTTGGCATTCTACACTCTAATGAGAATTGATGGTGTTTTCATTGATGTCAACCATATGGAAACCTTTAGGAAACCTTGTGGTAACCTTTTGGCATTCATCTAGTAAATCACTAACAGGCACTGGCACCGGCATAAACATCTACATACACCAGCATACACTTTACCGATAATGGAAACAATGCATACCGACACTCGAGCCAATAGGGAATAAAATTTTGTTTATTGTATTTAATTAAAATTAACTTTTGTAAAGCTGACATGATATATTGTATTAGACTCATATATGTATGAGATCTTGTAAATCATTTTGAAATGAATAAATAGGAATGATGAGAGAAAGAATGAGCAAAGAAGAAGGAAGATATATGCGAATGCATAAGGAAGATTTTGTGTAAGGTTGTGGTTATAGTATGAGCTTAAACTGGTATTGAACCTAACATAGTTGATGTTGATTTGAAGCAGTACATTGTGTTGGATTTTGATAATCCATTTTGTAAGTCAGGAAGACTTCTATCTTGTAGATTGAGTAGTGAGATCTAGGCAGTTGGCCTTCCTGCATGTGCAGGCCCCTCATTGTAAGTAATATTTATTCATTGGACAGTGAGTGAATGTTGTGGGTCACAAATCCCACCGAAGGCTTTCCCACATAGGGTTTCCTTGTTAAACATCTTGTGTTATGGTGTGTTTTCTATGTTGTCTTTATTGTTCCTGTTTACTACGTTAATTCTTATTTATCGGTACACTGTTTTGGGATGCAAAATATTTAATAAGGTTAAATATTATGCTAATCGGTTAGATACTGATTCACCCTCCCTCTTTGTATCTTTCAGACTATCATTAATCCTAACAATTGGTATTAGAGTATGGTCCTATATTTTCAAAACCCTAATAGCTTGAGGAAGATTCTGACACCGGTATAGATGGAGAACTTAAGAAAAAAATTGGAAGGAAATCTTGTAGATTATGATGTAGAGAAGTTGAAGAAGATCAAACTTGAAAATGGTCTGAGGACTGCACAGGAATTCATTCAAGGACTTCAAGATAATTTTACTACAGCTTGAAATAAAAGAAAAGAACTTCAGGAGAAGATGTAGAATGATAATGATGAAAAGGAAACTCTTAAAGAACTTGTGAACAAGTTGAGACAAGAAAACAATAATATGAAGAATGAGATGCAAGATATAACTATGAGGTTTTGTAAAGACATTAAAGATAGGAAGACGAATGAAGATGACTTGACTAGGAGACTCAATGATGCTAGAAATGAAAATCTAAGACTCGATCATGAAAATGATATGTTGAAGACAAATCTGATTCACATGCAATATGATAAAATTGAACTTATGAGACAAATGGAAATTCTAGAAAATGAGTTGGCTACTGCAAATCAACACAAAGAGAAATTCAAGAAAATTTCAGAGGAACTTGATGATATGCTAAAAAATCATAAACCTAATGGAGATACTAATGGACTTGGATTTGAAGTTGGAGAAAGTTCTGGTACTGCAAACAATCATGATCATAGTAAACCGGTAAGACAACCTAATGCTTATAAATTTAATGGGAAATTATTTAACTGTAACAAGTATGGTCATAGAGAAAATCAGTGTAGATCTAGAAATAATTAGTCCATTAATGCACCCACTAGTCAATGTTCCAAATGTAACAAAGTTGGTCATAATTTAGAAAACTGATGAATGAATGTGAGATGTTATGTTTGTGGAAGATTTGGGCACTTACCTAATCAATGCAAAACACAAATCAACATAGGATTTGAATAGGCTATTCAGAAGAATAATGTGACTTGTTATGCTTGTAGCAAGATTGGACATATTGCAAAATTTTGTAGAAGAAATACTTCACCAACAAATAATAAAGGACCTAGTTTGAAAGGTAGAGAAAAGGTAGATGAGGCAAAGCAAGAATTTTCAAAATAATGGATTAGAAAGAGAGATTAGAATGTTGATGAGACTATTCTTTCACTGGTAGAATTTAGTATTACTCCACCGGCAGGAGATTCTTTACCCAAATAAGAAGTAACCCTTTTGGGGGTATTGTAACAAATTGAATATCATGCAAATTACCCTCGGTCGATGGTGAGAAGATAGATTTTTTATTTATTGGTAGATGTGTTAAGTTTTCACTTAATAAATGAGCATTTAATGCAGTTGTTGAAAGAAATTTCATTATAAATCATTGGTTTTCCCTCACTTTTCATTCACCAAGCATTCAAATTAGCAGAGAGAAAGAAAATATGAGCGAAGGCATTCAAGGCGAAGGTGTGAAGTGATTTCTTTCAAGCATTCAAACATTATCAATTAGCTTAAGGTATTTTTCAAATGGCTTCTTCTTCTGTTCCCAAATTTATTGCAAACCCTACTGTCATGGAAAACATAAAATGCCCTAGGCCCATATTTAAAATTATTCCCAAAGTAGCTAAGCAAGATGATTCCATAGGTGCATTTTCAAAGATTCCTAAAGGTGTAGCTTATGCTGAAGACCCTAGGATATATATTCACTGCAATATTGAAGAATTTGTTAAAGATGTTTAGAACCGTAATTTGTGATGAAAATGACATTGTCAAACCCGAGCACAAGATTATTGAGACTTTAGGTTTTGTGGAAATTTTGAACATCCCTGAATTTCTGGAAGAAGTAGTAAGAATTGTCCTAGGTAAGGCACATGGAGAATTTATTTGGTTGGAATTTGTCTGCAAATTCACCCAACAAGTAATTAGGGTAGTAACTAGTTTACCCTCAATCGACAAAAGACCAAACAAAACAAAGAAGGTTCCTAATAGAAAAGATGTGACCTTAATCGAAGCAACATCTAATAGTAGATCTCTGAGAGTAAATGACATCAAGGACATCAATGTGAGATTCATAAGTATGATTTTAGGTTACAAGACTACACATGCAAACAGACATAATTCAATTTCTAGTCTTTGCATTAATAATGCTTATAAAATGGTTAACAATAATGCAATGATTGATGTGTGTGAATGGCTAAAGGATGAACTCATAGATAATTTTAAGAAGATAAAAGCAGACAAGAAAGGAACATTTCATTTTGGTAATCTCTTAGTATGCTTAATGTTGTACTTCACAAAGGAGATCCCCAGTATAGGACATAAAGATTTTGGATATGACATACTGGTATGCAAACAATTACAAGAAGCTTTCACTGGCAAGGGTAGTGCAAAGGATAGCAACATCATTGAATACTTTAAAACATTTCAAGCCAAAATGAAAACTAGAGACAGACTACCACAGAGTGTAGTAGATAAATATGACAAGGAAATTTGTTTTGTAATTAAGAAACATGAAACATGGGTGGAAACTGTACTTCCTATAACTATATGGGTAACAGAAATGGGTTATGGGGTAGATCTCAACATTATTGAGACTTATGCAAAAGCATTGTTAGATGCACCTAGAGAACCAATAGAAGAAGTTTTTGGTAGTGCAGAAACAATTGAAAGTGGTGTATGTTGGCATATGCACACTCCAATGAGACATTGTATGTGATTGAAGGTTTTGTTATTGATGGTAACCTTGCAATCCTATGGCACTAACAAAGACATTTTACTGGCATTAGTAGATCACACTCTACATCGGCACTCAAGACACCAAGACTGACACAAAGGCTGACAGGATTTTTGTTATATAATATTTTGTTTATTATTGTAAGCCAGCTTGGAAAATTGTAAAATGACTCTTATATATAAAGGAGATCATTGTAAACATTTGTAGAAGTGATGTAGAAGCATTAAGGAAAATATTAGGCAGACCTAATGTGTGAAATATAGGTCAAAGGGTATATGTAAAGAATAGAGCAGGAACTGGTACTGAATCTGGCATTGAAGATGCTATTGTAAAGCAGTACAAGTTATTGGATTAGTATAATCCTTATTTGTAAGTCAGTGTGACTTCCCATTGAGCAGTGAGCTCTAGGAAGTTGGCCTTCCTGCATGTGCAAGCCCCTATTGTAAGTAATATTCTCTTATTGGCCAGTGAGTGAATATTGTGGGTCACAAATCCCACCAAGGTTTTTCCCACACCAAGTTTCCTCATTAAAATCCTGTGTTATGGTGTGCTTTTCATGTGGATGTTCTTGATTCTGTTTATTGCATTATTTCTTGCATACCGGTACACTGTTATATTATGTTGTGCATATTTTAAGTTAATAAATTCTAATTACTGGCTAGATACTGATTCACCCCCCCCCCCTTCTTAGTAACTATGGGACCCCTAACAATTGGTATCAGAGCTTGGTCCTCTATTTTTAGAAGCCTAACAGCTTGAGGAAGATCTTGACACTGGTAAAGATGGAAAATTTGATGAAACAACTTGAAGGAGCTCTTACAGACTATGATGCAAAAAAATTGAAAAATATCAAATTAG
This sequence comes from Cryptomeria japonica, assembly GCF_030272615.1. Taxonomy (NCBI): domain Eukaryota; kingdom Viridiplantae; phylum Streptophyta; class Pinopsida; order Cupressales; family Cupressaceae; genus Cryptomeria; species Cryptomeria japonica. Next base: position 853,741,629 of record NC_081409.1, on the reverse strand, counting down.
AATATGATTTAAGAGCATCTCTAGATATCATTTAGGCACTTCAAGAAAATTTTACTGTCGCAAGAAATAAGAGAAGAGAACTTTCTGAAAAATTGTAAAATGAGAATGATGAAAAGGAATCACTTAATGATATGATAAGCAAGTTGAAACAAGAGATCATGACAACGAAAAATGAAATACAGGATATGACTATGAGATTTTCCAAAGAGATTGAGGATAGGAAGAAGAATGAAGAAGAATTGACCAGAAGACTAAGTGATGCAGCAAATGAGAATACAAGACTTAGCTATGAAAATGACATGTTGAAAATAGATCTGATGCATACTTAGAATGACTCAAATAAACTGATGAGACAAAAAGAAATCCTTGAAAGAGAACTAGAAACTGCTAATCAACACAAAGAAAAATTCAAGAAAAGCTCAGAGGAACTTGGCACCTTGCTGAAGAATCAAAAACCTAAAGGTAACACTTTTGGAATTGGCTTTGAAGTTGGTGAAAGCTCTGGTACTACAAATACTCAGGATCACAGCAAATCGGTAAGACAACGTAATGCTTATAAAATTCAATGGTAAATGCTTTAACTGTAATAAGTATGGTCATAGAGAAAATGAATGTAGATTTATAAATTATCAGAATATCAACACACCCACTGGTCAATGTTCTAAATGCAACAAAGTTGGTGACAACTCTAAAAATTGCAGAATGAATGTGAGATGTTATGTTTGTGTAAGATTTGGACATTTATCTAATCAATGCAGAACACAAACCGGCATAGGTTATGGGAAAGCTATTAAAAAAAATAATGTAACTTGTTATGCATGTAACAAGATTGGGCATATTGCTAAATTCTGTAGAAGTAAAGGAACACCGGTAGACAACAAAATTTCTAGCTTGAAAGGTAAAGAAATAGTTGAAGAGGTTAAGCAAGAATTCTCAAAATAATGGATTAGAAAAGCTGATCTAAATATTGGGAATACTCCTCCACCGGTAGAACAAATCAATGATTCACTTGTAGGACAGAGTGATGCTTCACCGGAAGGACAGAGCAGTACTCCACCAACAGGAAGTTCTTCATCAAATTGAAGAAAATTTCCTTGAGGGTTTGGCAATCTATTGATACATGTGCTAATTATTCCCTCGGTTAGAGATAAGAAGTTGAAAATTACTTATTACCGACAAACAATGTTAAGTGAATACTTAACCGACATGCAATTAATGTGGTAGATGGCAAAAAGACACTATAAAGTTAAGGTTTTGGCTCCATTTCATTTCATCGAGATTTCAAATTTTCAGAGAGCACGAAGACTCTGAGCTAAGAAATTTCAAGCAAGAAGCAAGAACACTCCAAGCAATCATCCATCCAAGGCAGTAAAAGGTATTTAATCAAGGCATCCACCTCTGCATTTGAATACATAGCAAACCCTACTATTGTTGAAGTAATAAAAAGACCTAGGCCTGTATTTCAGTTTGTTCTTGAGATAGCAAAGAAGGATGATACCTTAGGTTCTTTTTCTCAAATTCCTAAGGGAGTTGTATATGCTGAAGACCCCAGAATGTACATCCACTACAACATTGAAGAGTTAGAAGATGAGGAATTTAAAACCATGTATAAAACTGTGATATGTGATAATATCGATAATGTAAAGGATGAACACAAAATCATTGAGACCCTAGGATTTACAGAAATCCTTAGCATTCCTGAATTTCCAAAGGATGTGATTAGGATAGTTTTAAGCAGGGTACATGGAGAATTTTTCTGGTTAGATACAATCGATAAGATCACCAAGGAAGCTGTGAAAGTCGTCATAGGGTTACCGACCACCGGTAAGAGACCAAATAAAACCAAGAAGGTCTCCAGTGACCTAGTTATAAACCTAACTGGTGCAACATTTGACAAAAGGTCTCTAAGGGTTAATGATGTAACATATATCAATATGAGATTCATTAGTATGATATTAGGGTATATAGCTACTCATGCTAATAGATTTAATTTAGTTTCAAGTTTATGCATTAAGAGTACTTATGATATGGTAACAGATAATGCAAAAATTGACATATGTGAGTGGTTAAAGGATGAACTAATTGACAATCTTGGAAAGATCAAGAATGACAAGAAAGGAACTTTCAGATTTGGAAATCTATTAGTATGCCTAATGCTACACATAAAAAAATAGGTTCCCGGTATAGGTTACAAAGAACTTGGATATGACATACCGGTAGGAAAACAATTGACTGAACTATTCAATAACATGGGTGAGAACAAAGAAAACAATATTCATGACTTTTTCCAAGCATTAAAGGCCAAAATGAAGAAAATAGTAAGGTTATCTTAGAAAATTGTAGACAAATACAAAGATGATATATGCTTTGTCATCAAGAAAGATGAAATCTGGATAGAAGCGGTCATCCCAAGGACAGTTTGGGTAACCGAGATGGAATATGAAACATATGATCACATAGTTGAAACATATGCCAAAGCACTTCTGGAAGCCCCCAGAGAGCCAAAGGAAGAAGTATTTGGTAGTGTAGAGAATATTGAAAGACAAATTCAATCAAAGAAAAGGGTGAAAAAGATTGAGGCAGTTGTAAGGAAAGGGTCCAGACAAGCAAAAGCCATTAAAGAAGATGTATTGAAGAAAACCGACATAACAGAGGATGAGTTAGCAGCTCCACAGCTTGAAACTCACCTATCACCGGTAGTTACTTCTTTAGGAAGTGACATGCCTACAACTTTTAAAAGAGTTGTAAGGAAAAGAGATCCCTCACTGGAAACCACACCTTCACCTAGGAGGACAAGGCAAAAGCAACAAGCAGTGAGATCTCCGGTAAGAAAGGCCACACCAAAGAAGAAATTGACACCCAAGAAGAAGAAGAGGACAAATAGAGACTTGGCCCCTCTTGATGTACTGCTGAATGAAATCACAGAGAAAGGTAAACTAAAGAACATAGAGAAAATTTATGACACTTAACAGCTGATGAGAAAGAACAAGTTGAAAACAATGTTATATTGCACATGGATATGTACATGAAATTTTTGATGGAAGTAGTCAATGAAATTCCTGATGAATTATTCAAAAGACTTGAGGTAAGAAGATAGGCAGTGATAGAATTAGATAAGAAAATAAAAATTGAAGAATTACTTGTTGTATATCTGGTAAACTCTCCACAAGAAATTGATGATATAATTGCTCAAGCAAACCAGTCAGTATTCTCTACTGCACACCGGCATATTTCACTAATGGCAGGAAGAGTTAATGAGGTGATAGAGGAAACAAAAGATGGATGGGATATATTCCTAGTTGAGAAAGCAAAATAAGAAGAGTACAGGAATCCCAAACCTATAAAGGTTTATCAGAAAGACAGAGACAAAGGGAAAGGTAAAGTTGGTGGACCACCAAGCATCAAAGTTAAAGACAACTTACCCCCACCTTCTTTAAATACTCCACCAGTGAAAACAACAACTACTGAAGATCAATGGATAGCTAAGAGTATGGATGTAGAGGATAATAATCCTAATTCTGAAGTCCTATACACTGTGGATGTTGATACTTAGAAGATCAACATAGTAGTAGACAAAGATACAACTGATAAGTCAGATGTGGCTAATGAGCCTCCAGTAGCAGGGGAAAAAGAGAAACCGATAGAAGATAAAGAGAAAAAGGTAGAGACTGAGTCACAAACTGAGGGAATACAACATATAGAGAAACAAATAGAGCTAAAGGCTCCAGAACAACATCAACTAGAATAGGTACATAAGAAAGTAGTGCCACTAGTAACTAGTGAAGTAGGAAAACTAGTGCTTAAAGAAATGCAAACACAAACTGACCTACCAGAGGTCAATACAAGCTTGGTTACTTCCACCGGTACTCAGATTGTTGGATCATCAGCAACATACAAATCAACAAATGTGACTGAGGTATTATTAGATTCTATCAAGAAAATAACCGACTGCAGCTCACAAGCTTGCAAAGCAATTGATGATTCCATACCAATTTTGAAGGTAATTGATCCCAACTATAACATAGATAATAAAGATTCTTTAGGAAAATTGGATACATTATGTAAATATATCTTAGAAAACATTGAGAAAATAAAGGAAGAGTCAGTGAAGGATAAGGTAGAAATTGAAAAACAGAAATTCTTTGATGAGGAAATAAAGAAGTGTAATAGAGATTTTGACACACTTCTACCAGAACTATGTAATTTATTGAAAGAGTACAAAATCTTGTACAAAGATACCTATAAAACAAACTTTTTGACTGTAGATATTGACAAGAAAATTAGCAAGGTACACGATGAGATAAATAAACTTGTAGACAGCTTTGTCAACTCACCTGATACACTATCAGTTTTTGAAGAGAAGATAACAAATTTGGAGGAAGAACTACTCAAATTGGAAAGAGAGAAAGAAAGAATAATAAATAAGGCAAAACATTTGAGATCTAAACTAAGTCCAAGATTGGACTATCTAACATCTCTGCGGAAGGAAATTTCTGAGGCATTAACACAGGGAAGCAAAACATCGACAAAGCATTTGCAGCATCTCATCGGGACAGTGAAGAGAACTAAGACAACAATAAAGGATAGTAAGAAGTTTATGGATAGGATAAACTTGATTTTGGGAGATCTTTTTCAGATTATAACTACCCAGCTACAAGGTTGAGGTTATGGATAGTTGAAACTACAAACTCTACTGACATCTTGACAACCTTTGTCATTGATGCCAAAGGGGGAGTAGTGGGATGAGAAAATTCAAAACATAGGAATCGTATGCTCAGGGGGAGCTCTCACATTTTTGGTAACATTTTTGGACTACACATTTTTGGATACTTTTTGAAATTTCTCATGAGTGTTGCCATCAAAGCCAAAGGGGGAGATTGTTGGCATATGCACACCCCAATGAGACATTGTATGTGATTGAAGGTTTTGTCATTGATGGAAACCTTGCAATCCTATGGCACCGGCAAAGACATTATACCGGCATTAGCAGATCACACTCTACACTGACACTCAGGACACTGGCACCGACACAAAAGAAAAGAAGTGTACCGACACAAAGGCCAATAGGATTTTTGTTATATAATATTTTGTTTATTATTGTGAGCTGACTTGGAAAATTGTAAAATGACTCTTATATATAAAGGAGATCATTGTAGACATTTGTAGAAGTGATGTATAAGCATTAAGGAAAATATTAGGCAGACCTAATATGTGAAATATAGGTCAAAGGGTATATGTAAAGAATAGAGCAGGAACCGGTACTAAATCTGGCATTGAAGATGCTATTGTAAAGTAGTACAATTTATTGGATTAGTATAATCCTTATTTGTAAGTCAGTGTGACTTCCCATTGAGCAGTGAGCTCTAGGCAGTTGGCCTTCCTGCATGTGCAGGGCCCTATTGTAAGTAATATTCTCTTATTGGCCAGTGAGTGAATATTGTGGGTCACAAATCCCACCAAGGTTTTTCCCACACTAGGTTTCCTCATTAAAATCCTGTGTTATGGTGTGCTTTTCATGTGGATGTTCTTGATTCTGTTTATTGCATTATTTCTTGCATACTGGTACACTGTTATATTATGTTCTGCATGTTTTAAGTTAACAAATTCTAATTACCGGTTAGATATTGATTCACCTCCCCCTCTCAGTATCTGTGGGACCCCTAACAATGTACAAACAATGAAACAAAGGAAGAGAAGAGAAAATTATATAAGAGATGCACCGAAACAGGTAAAATAATTAAAAGAAGGGCAAGTGCAAGTTAATGAGTCAGAAATTCACAGAAGTCCGTGTGTTGGAAAATATGCTCATATAAACAGGGGCCTATTTATGCTTTGGGATCTCGAACCGAAAGGTAACGGGGGCCCAAAGAAAAAATAAATGGTCCCCCATTTTGTTCTAAAATGGGGGTGCACTTTTAAACAAAACAGGGGACAGGCCCCCGTTTTTAAATGGGGGCCCGTTCTGTGGAAGTTGATTCCACAACATGTCACTTGGCTCAGGATTAGGCCCAAGATAGGTTTGGGATGGCCACACCTAAGACATGGACCTACAAATTCAAATCTCCATGAACGAAAGCACAAATATGATCTTCTGAAATAATTTACATTCCTATAAATAGAGATTTTTTATACAAAATTAAAACCCATTTCAGATTATACTGTCTAGATTCTAAATATATAAATTTATTTAAAATTTGATTATTTTAACAACTTTTCATTTAATGTATACCAAATCGGGTCCATAAACTTGAAATATTAACTAATTTTGTTAATTTAATAACTTTTTTATTTTAATGAATTTTGAAAAAAAAATTATGTCATCAATCTACACAAAATTACTTTCTATTTAAAAAAAGAATTAAAAAATGTTAAGTTTACGTCAAATTATGTGGGTCGTACACATCAAATTTTTAAAAACTTAATTATGGTCATTAAAAAATTAATTAAAAAAAAAATATTTAAAAAAAAAATACATAAAAAATATGCTCATCAATCTTCAGTGAGTTACAAATGATTTCCCAAAATGGTTTGATAAAATAATTTTAATTGTGTCAAAAAGTGTGGGTCATACACATGCATGGTATGGTCCTGAAACGGGCTTTTTTAAAACATAGTTTTTAGAAATTGATTCCAAAAGTTATTTTTTATTATATGGGTATTAAAATAAATTACATATTTGGAAAGTCCACTTAGAGGGCTATCTTTTATATTACTAACTTTTTCCAAGGTTCAATCTCCAAGTGTTTCAAAATTTGAGCTCAAATGAGACAAAATCTGAAAATCAGGGAAAACACTTCCACTTTTTGGCCAAAAAGTGGACTCATAAAATGTTATGAACATTACTGGTATAAAGGCTCATGAGCTAGAAGGACACAACCGGAGGAACATATTTCACTAGTTGGCACATCATCTCACAGTAAGATACCTGCTGAATTCAAAAGAGTTGATAGGAAGAGAAAATCCTCACTAGTACCCTCTCCTTCACCCAAGAAAACAATAACCTTGAGAAAGAAACAACAGGCGGTAAGGAAACCAACAAAGAAACTAACTACTAAGAAGAAACAAAAATAGGTTATTCCTCCATTAGATAATTTGCTGAATGAAATAACTAATGATGGTAATTTGGCTAAAGTGAGCAAATTGTATAACACATTCACTGATTCAGAAAAGGAAAGTATTGAAAACAGTATAATTCTACATTTGGACATATACAAGAAAGTTTTAATTGAAGTTATGGATGACTTGCGAAATGAACTATATAGAAGATTAGATGCAAAGAGGATTGTAGTAATGGAGTTGGACAAGAAACTTAAAGTTTAAAAACTACTAGTTGTACATCTAGTTAACTCTAAAGAGGAATTTGATGACCTAATTTGTGAAGCTAACATATCAGTTTTTGCTAGTGATCACCGACAAGTGAGTTTGATGGCTAGTAGAGTTAATGAGATTGCAGAGGAAACTACTGATAAATGGGATATCTTTTTTGTTGAAAAGGAAAAACAAGAAGAATTGAACACGCCAAAGAAAACATTCAAAGTTTATCAGAAGGATAAGGACAAAGGGAAAGGTAAAGTTGGTGGAATATCAAGATAATTGACAACTTACCATGACCTGTGGACATTTCACCGGTACATTCTGATGATCCACTAGCTACTGACAGTGTAGGTTTCACACATGATGACACCAATCCTGAATTAAAAATTCTATTCACCATGAATGCAGATACTCAGGAAGTGAACATTGTTGTGGATAAGGACATTACAAAGGTAAAGAATGATATTGTTGATAGTGGAAACATTGTTGAGCAACTGACATAGAATATTGAGGTTGAGATTCAAACAGAGAAAACATAGCATACACTAAAATCAGAACAACCATTGGATACTGGAATGAATACTGGTAGTATAGATACTGGCACAAAGAAACCTACTAAGATAGAGATACCAACAGTAGAACACATAGAGAAACTGACAAAGAAACTGACAAAGGCTAAGGTACATATTGAGATAGTGAAACAGGTAATCACTGAGAAACCCAAGCCATTGCTAGTTGAAATGTAAACTCAGACTAATCCACTAGAGGATAATACAAGAAAAATGATTACTGATGTTGGAAGCACAGAGGTAATTAAGGCAGCTGGTCAGACATCCAATACTTCATTAAGTGAATTTAGGCCTACCAATGTCACAGAGGTACTCCTAGACTCTATCAAGAAGATAACTAACTATAATGCATTGGCCTACGAAGAAATTGATGATACAATACCAATTATTAAGATGATTGCCCCTAAATGTAATATAGATCATGTAAGGGATTCTTTAGGTCAGTTAGACACATTGTCTAAATTTATTGTTGGAAATGTAATAACAGTTGACAAGGTGAATGAGGACACCTTCAAAGAGAAAATTGAAAAAGAAAAGGAAAAATTCTTTGAGGACAAAATAAAGAAGTGCACTGAACACATTAACACACTTTTATCGGCACTGAATACTACAATTCTGGAATATAAGGAGTTGTACAAAGAAACATGCAAGCCACATCTACTGACTCAAGACATTGAAAAGAAAATAAGCAGAGTACAAAAGGAGATAGATGATATAGATGATAACATAATTGGTTCATCCAAACCTATATCAGTTATTGAGCAAGCAATAGCAGGATTTGAGGAGAAACTAGAGAAATTTGTGAAAGAAAAAGCAAGGATCAAGGCAAATACCAGAGAGCTTAAGTATAGACTTAGTCCTAAGTTTGATTATCTTATCTCTTTGAGAAATGAGATATCTAAGGCATTACTTCAAGGGGAAAGATCACAGGAAGAGCACATGCATCATCTCACCAACATGATCCAACAGATTGAGGCAACCCTGAAGGACACCAACATATTCATGCAGAGTTTAAATTTGGTTTTGGTAGACATATTTCAGATTGTAACCAACCGGTTACAAATGTGGAGGTGAAAATTTTGCACTTGTTTGACAATTTTTGACAACCTTTGTGATTGATGTCAAAGGGGGAGTAGTAGACAGAGAAAAATGATTATTTGGAGGAGATCATATGCTGAAGGGGAGCATATCATTTTGGTAAATTTTTGGACTTCACTTTTTGGAATAGTTTTTGGATTTTTCTAACGAGTGTTGCTATCAATGCCAAACGGGGAGATTGTTGGAATTCTACACTCTAATGAGAACTGATGGTGTTGTCATTGATGGCAACCATATGGAAACCTTCACGCAACCTTGTGGCATTCATTTGGTAAGCCACCGGTAGACACTGACACCAGCATAGACATCTACATACACTGATAGGCACTTCATCAATAGTAGCAACAATGCATATCGACACCGCAACCGACAGGGAATAAACTTTTGTTTATTATATTTAATTGTAATTATCTTTTGTAAAGCCAACATGATATATTGTAATAGACTCATATATGTATGAGATCTTGTAAATCATTTTGAAATGAACAAATAGGAATGATGAGAGAAGGAATGAGCGAATAAGAAGGAAGATATATGTGAATGCATAAGGTGGATTTTGTGTAAGCATATCATTATAGTATGGGGCAAGTGCAAGGTAATGAGTCACAAATTTGCAGAAGTCCACGCATTGGAAAATGTGCTCTAAAAAATGTGGGCCCATTTTCAAAAAATGGGGGCCCGTTTATACTTTAGGCTACTGAGCCAAAAGGAAATAGGGGCCCAAAGAGAAAATAAACGGGCCACCATTTTGTTCTAAAAAAAATGGGGGCCCGTTTTTAAAAAAATGGGGTCCCGTTTCTAAATCATATTTTACCCTTTTTTCCACAACCTGCCCTTGTTTGAAAATGGGGGCCTGTTCTGTGGAAGTTGATTCCATAACTCGCCACTTTCCTTGGGATTAGGCCTGGGATAGGCCTGGGATGACCACACCTGAGACATGGACCTACAAATTCAAATCCCCATGAATGAAAGCACAAATATGAACTTCTGAAATAGTTTGCATGCTTGTAATTAGACAATTTTTATACCAAATTAAAACCCATTTCAGATTACACTGTCTAGATTCTAAATATGTAAATTTATTTAAAAATTGATTATTTTAACTATTTTTCATTTAATTTATACTAAATCGGGTTCATAAACTTTAAATATTAACTAATTTTGTTAATTTAATAACTTTTTTATTTTAATAAATTTTGAAAAAAAATTATATGTCATCAATCTACACAAAATTCTTTTCTATTTAAAATAATTTTAAAAAAAATTAAGTTTACATCAAATTATGTTACACGTCAAATATTTTAAAAGATAATTACGGTCATTAAAAAAATTAAAAATAAAATGTTTAAAAATATAGAAAAATATGCTCATCAATCTTCAGTGTGCTACAAATCATTTCCCAAAACGGTTTGAGAAAATAATTTTAATTGTGTCAAAAAGTGTGTGTCGTACACATGCATGGTATGGTCCTGAAACAAGCATTTTTAAAACATAGTTTTTAGAACTCCATTCAAAAAGTTATTTTTTATTATGTGGGTATGAAAATAGATTACATATTTGGAAAGTACACTTAGAGGGATACCTTTTATATTACTAACTTTTTCCAAGATTCAATCTCCAAGTGTTTGAAAATTTAAGCTCAAATGAGACAAAATCAGAAAATTAGGGAAAACACTTCCACTTTTTGGCCAAAAAGTGGACTCAACTTCTTGGACTGACCCTATGAGCTTAAACTAGTATTGAACTTGGTATAGCTGATGCTGATTTGAAGCAGTACATTATATTGGATTTTGATAATCCATTTTGGTAGTCAGTAAGAATTCTATCTTGTAGATTGAGCAGTGAGCTCTAGGCAGTTGGCCTTCCTACATGTGCAGACCCCTCATTGTAAGTAATATTTATTCATTGGCCAATGAGTGAATATTGTGGGTCACAAATCCCACCGAGGTTTTTCCCACACCGAGTTTTCTTGTTAAACATCTTGTGTTATGGTGTGTTTTCTATGTTGTCTTTATTGTTCTTGTTTACTGCATTAACTCTTATTTACCAATACATTGTTTTGGAATGCAATATACTTAATAAGGTTAAATATTATGCTAACTAGTTAGATACTGATTCACCTCCCCTCTTAGTATCTTTGGGACTATCATTAATCCTAACAGGTATTAATGTTATTGCTGATATTATTGTTTTTGATATTGGCTTATAACCAATAGGAGTGGAAGATTTTGTAGACCGGTATGTTAAGTTTGTGAGTTGAACCAGTAAACCAGCGTAAAGGGTTAAACCTCTCTATGTAATGTAACCGGTAAACCCTACCTGTTGATAAACCTTAACTGATCAAGTTTGTTTGTTTATTATCTAGTGAGTAGAAATGATGGAGACACGTGTGATCATTGTATGAGGATAAGAACCGATTGATTTGCCACATTTCTTTGATCTCTTGGAAAGGAGAAAAGTGGATTGCATCCAATGCATAGCGTGTGATGAGTTACAAGTCCAATGAAGAGGTGATCATGGAGTGGGTGGAATCTTCTTGAAGAATCTGAAGAGTTTGTTATGATTTCTGACAGTCAAGATTGTACCGACTTGTTTGTAATCTTGATGATGAGAATTAGGTTTTTGTTGTGTTACCGACCTAATTATTTTGTATTTAAGGTCGATGAAGTTATTTGAAAAGTTGTTGGCAAAGGTGGCAAAATTGGCAAAGTTGGCAAGATTGGTAGATACTTGTGAGTGTGCAGTTTCCTAACTGGTGAATGGATATGTACTTGGAGTAAAGCCAAATTGAAGCTTAAAAGGATCTGATCAAGCAAATGTAGTGCTATTCAGACAGATCAACAAAGCCTATTGTTTTCTAACAATTACAACATAAGTGAAATTCCTTAATGGGGTAAGCTCTAACAAGCTTGGTTACTCATTAAATCCTCTAACAAGGTGGTCCATTAACTTGGATTCTTAAATCCTCCAGTGAGGTTACTCCTAACAGGGTATTGTACTTTTTCATCAAGGCATATTTCTAAATCCCTTAACCGGGTGATTCCTAAATAGGAATTATTTCTTAATAGGACTTATTGTAAAGTTTTACCAGGCTTGGCTCCTAACAAGGAGAACTTCAGAAGAGTTCAGATAGCTATCTTTGTGAGCCCCATTTCACCGTGGTTTTTACCTATTTGGGTTTTCCACATATAAACATTTGTGTTAGGTGGTGAATGCTTTTGTTGTTGTGATCTTATATGTTGATTAGATTAATTTTTGATAAGACATGATAACTATAAGTATTTGAGAGATGAATATGTTGAGATATGATTAAGAATTGTTGACGTTCATAAAGATTGAAGTTGTTTACTGTTAAAGTTATCTTAACAGTCAAACCGTTTGATGTCAAGTATTCCTATGAATATTGATCTTAACTATAATAAGTTTACTTTGTGTGATTGAATTTGAGTTTGGGAACTTTGTATTAGTTTTTCAGTATACTGATCTACCCCCCCCCCTCCTCTCAGTATTCTACCAGATACTTATTCTTTCATCATACCATCCGAGGCTTCATAATCTTAGGTATATCTCTAACTACCCTTGTTGAACTGATCTTTACAATGAAATCAAGATTAACACGACATGACCTTTTATGCCATAACCAACTCTCATCAATATGAGAAATCAAACATGTCTTATTACTAGTGTTCAGGTGAAATATGTTACCTCTAGTTTGAGTACAGGTAGCAATCTCTAAACGAGTCTTGTCAATGATTTTGTATTTTCTATCCTTGAATTGAAGTTGGAATCCATTATCCACAAATTGACCAATACTCAAAAGATTATTCTTTAAACCTTCTATATTATAGACATTATGAGTATTATTCTTACCAGCGAGAGAAATAGTGCCTCTACCTCTGATCATACATGCTTTGTCATCTCCAAATCTTACTTGACCGCCATTGTATTCTTCCAGGGATAGAAATTTCCTTTTATCTCCAGACATATGATGTCAGAATCCACTATCAATTACCCATTCATCCTTATCTTCAACTTTTGCTACCAGGGCCTTTTCTTTATTTGTGATATCTTGTTTCGATCCATCTTCCTTTAGGGTATAGAACATCAATTCCTTTCCATTGTCAGACCCACTAAAAGAGTCTTTTGTCGGTCCATCCTTAGAGTCATCAATTACTCCTTCCTGATCCGCTATGAAGCATTGCTTATTTCTCTTGAATTTGTATCTATTCTAATTAGGCTTAAGAGATTTCTTAACTCTTTCCTCAAATCTTGCATTCCTTTGAGGACATCTAGATGCAAAATGACCAATCTTATGACATGCAAAAAATTTAAAAGGTGCTTTTCCTTCATACTTACTTCTTGTCAGTCCTTTAGGTACTCTTCTACCAAATATGGCTTCAAGTTGCTCAAATTATTCATCCTCTTTCCTCATGTCTTCCGATTCCCTTGCATATAGGGATTTCCAATCATTCTTGCTAGTAGATGATGATGATGATGTTGGCATTTTTGTTGTTTATGTTGTGATTGTCATTGATGGACACACACTTGTATTGAGATCCCCTTTATATGTATGAGCTCATGGTCAACCGGTATTTGTTCCAACCGGTATGTTGTATACTAGTCTCTAGACTAGTAATTTTGCAGAATGTGTTTCCCAGTCTGAAGCAGTATGTCAACCCCAAGCGGTATGAGGGAGCAAAGCGGCACAACACATTCTTACCAGTCTTCATTTTTGTCAAACCGGAAATACTCTATGATGAGTTATCAACTGACATTTTGTGATGAGTTACCAATCCACCGATTGTTTGACGGTGCTGACACATTGACGGTGATTCTTGTGTCATGTTACTGAGTATGTCTAGATTCATTGAACCTAGGAAATTGTAATGTAATCCTATTGGACCGACATGAAATCAAATTCCTTTAAGTAGGGCATCATGTCTAGGGTTTTAAGTTGTTGCTGAAAGGGATAATGTTGAGCTAGGGTTTGAGGTGGAAGTTGAGTTGTTGTGAGAACAATCTTATCTAAGAAGATCAAGTTGTAACTGTGAGAGAGAGAAGACTGAAGTAATGCTGGAATGCATTAGCTGTGAGCAATACTAGATCTAACCAAGTAGTTTGTGCTATTAGATAGATCAAACACTTGTTGATTACTCACATCTTTGACAAGTCTGTAGCCCTTAACCGGGTAGGCCTCAAAGTCTTTGTAAAATCCTCTAACAAGGTGGTTCACACATGTGAATCGAAAATCCTCTAACAAGGTAGTCTTTAATCGGACTTATCTCCTAATAGAGATTGAGATTCTGAAAAGGATCTATTCTGGTGAAGAACATTGTAAGACCTTAACCGGTCTAGTTTCTATTCTGCAGATAGTGACTTGTGAGTTCCATCTCACCATGGTTTTTCCCAGTTGGGTTTCCACGTCAAATATCTTGTGTTATGGTTGTATTGCTTTTGTGGGAAAATGCTTTATTCGCATTTTGGTTTGCATGTGTGGTAACCAGTTTGACTGTTAGACTGCTTTACCGGTTTATCTTTAGACTGTGTAAGTGTTTTAGTGCAGTAGTTATTGGCATACTAATTCACCCCCCCTTCTTAGTATTCATCAATTGGTATCAGAGCCTACCTTTCTATAATTTTAACCACTTGGAAAGAGATATGGGGGAATACACCTTGAGGGAACTTACTCAATGGCTCACTAAGTTTGAGCAAGCCTATGATGATCTTATGGTCAAATACAAGGCATCTCAAGCAAAAAGGAGAGAACATGCAGAGAGGCTGATGGAACTATCTGAAAGTAGTTTTGAAGATGAAGCTAACATGGAAGCCATGATTATTGAAGTGAATAAAATGAATGATTCAAACTCCAATTTGAGAAAGGAGTTGGAAGGACTGACTATTCGGTTTAGTCAAGAGCTTGAGAACCGGAGAAAAGCTGAAGATCTGGTAAAGGATAGAGATCATGAAATCTCCAAGTTGAAACATGATATTAGTGCACTGATTGCTCGCCTTCTCGCATGCAAGAAGAACTAAACATTGCCATCTCTGAAAATGCAAGTCTAATGGAGACAAACACTGCTATTTCCAAAGAACTCTTTGAGTCAAAGGAAATACTTGCTAAGTTTGGCAAAAGTACTATCAAGCTAGAGCAAAAGCTTGAGTCATCTAGACCAACAAAGAATACCAATGGTCTTGGTTTTTCTAGACATGAGGAAGGAGAATCCTTAGGAACA
This sequence comes from Cryptomeria japonica, assembly GCF_030272615.1. Classification (NCBI taxonomy): domain Eukaryota; kingdom Viridiplantae; phylum Streptophyta; class Pinopsida; order Cupressales; family Cupressaceae; genus Cryptomeria; species Cryptomeria japonica. The sequence goes on along the minus strand of NC_081409.1, from coordinate 853,726,415 downwards.
AATGTTGAAGCATCAAAGAAGCAACCGACACTCAAAGGAAAAGGTAAACAAAAATTCAAACCTGTTTGCTTTAATTTTCTTAAAGAAGGACACACTGCCAATGTATGTAGGAGCAAAGCCTACAATAATTTTCCTTATTTTATCAACAATGTACCTAGATCCAATAAGTTCAATGGTCATTGTTATGCATGCAACAAGTTTGGGCATAGAGAATTTTAAATGCAGGTCTGTAATGGATAACATTGGAAGATATCCTCAGAGGACCCAAGCAATTGGTCCTGAACCTTTTATGAACCGGAACCACAACCGGTTTAATGTCTTCAATCATTAGTCAAGAAGCAATGGCCATGAAACGACAACTGGATGGAGATAAATTTGTATGATCTACCATGGTCATGGTCACACTATTGCAACATGAAAAAGGAAGAATGGAAACATGTACAATGGACCTTGGAGAGCACCTGGACTTGTTTGCTATCACTGCAACAAACCGGGTCACATTGCAAGATTCTGCAGAAGCAGAAAAAGTATATGTGATGATATACCGATCAGTAAGGAAGGAGAAATAGATGTTGAAAAAGTTCAAGGAGACATGAAGAAAATATGGAAGAAGAAACCAATATTGTCGGAAGAGGAACCGGTTTCTACACCTAGTGTGGAAATATCAGAACCGACAAACTAAGCCTCAAAGGCTTAGGGGGAGAAAATGGTGAAATGCTTTCGAACCCCCGGTTGACACTGGTAAAAGACCTTAACTAGTATGCAATACCTATTACTTGGCAAAAGATCAGAAATGGTAAAAAGGCAAATTAAGGTTTACGCCCTAAGAGAGGAGCATTAATGATGGTAGGTGAGAGACATGTATAAATGCATTTTTCAAATCATTTCTCACTATCTATTTTAGAGCAAAGAAAAGTTTTCAAGTGCAGAGCGAAGAAAAGTTGATTTGTGCTTAGATTTCAAGAAATTGGATAACCTTGAAAGAGATTCAAATCTAGTTTGCAAGCGGTAGTGGAGAACTCAAAGCGGTGATTTGGCATCTGACGGAGAGTGAAGTGAAGCAGAATCAGGAAGCCCTAAATTCACGTTCGAAAGATATTTTTTCATGTTCTTGAAATACTCTTCAATGGCTTCTGCATCTCATACCAGTTCAAGTACATCCATTAAGCCAGAAAGTTTCATTTAGAGGAAGTCCAAGTATAATGCTTTATCACAAGTTCCAACTGGAGTCATAGTCGAAGGAGGAATTTCCAATTATATTGATTGCAAAATAGAAGACCTAGGGTCTTTAGCCATTCATACTCAGTTAGGTCTATTTTGCGGAAAGGACAAAAGGATCAAACCAGAATTTAGTGTCATAGAGAAGAAGAAATTCCACAATGCAGTATATTTCCTGGAAGGCTTCACAGAGGATCACATCAGGATCATCTTGAGTAGAGTCCATGGTGACAAGATCTACCTGGAGGGGATGCATGATATCATGCCTTAGGCAATTCTTGCAGTCACCGGTTTCTGCAACATAGGGGAAGTGCCAGCCCTGAGAAAAGTGAGGAAAATGGAAATGACCAAGCTCACCAGTTCAACAAGTGATTCATGGGGCATGACAATCAATCCTATCAAGGATGATCTGGTGAAATACGCATGCATGGTGATTGGATACGGAACATTCTCAGCCAGTAGGATTAATTCTATATTTGTTACAGTGGTAAATGTTGCTTACAAAATGATAGAAAAGGATGCATCTTTTGACTTATGCATCGGCATGCAGAGGCAACTCCTGCTAAATATTAAGGCAATCAAGTAGGACAACTCACTGAGGTTTAAGTTTGGACAACTACTAGTAGGGTTGTTCTTTTATTTCCAAGGCTACTTTCCGGGTGTAGGAGATGTCCAGTGGTCACCTGACCAACTGGTAACCAAGCAGATAAAGGAAAGCGTGCAAGCCATTGGAACCCGCTACCCTGAGGTACTGAACAAATATTTTGATGAGTTCAGAAGAAAGATCAGTTAGAGGGTAAGAATCTTAAGTGACATAGTGAAGAAATATGAAGATGACATTTGTTTCACTATTCAGGTGGACAAATACCTAATGGAGGTTGTTGAGCCTAGAATGGAGGAAGTGGAACCTATGGGCTATGAGGTCATGTTTGACATGCTGGAAGGGTATGCTTCAACCCTTATTGCCTCGCCTCTTGATCGTAAGGCTAAGAGGACCGGAACGTACTTGGAGAGGATTGCACCAGTTGAAGAACCATCGATAAAGAAAGGAAAAGAACCGGCAGCTAAGAGAGTTAAGGCAGTGCCTACAGCATCAGTACTGGCTACCACTGCAACTCCAAGAGTGACCAAGTGGTCACTGACAAAGAAGAAACTAGGAGGTAACACCGGCAAAAATCTTTGAAAGAAAGAGGAAGACTAAGGCAAATGAATCGGACTCCGAAGAAACTGAGTCTAATGAATAGCCAAAGAAGGCTAGACAGACAAAAAAGATGAAGAAGAATGAACTGGCAGCATCCACACTGATAAATATAGATATCTCCTCTTACAAACCTTTGACATATTGTCAAAGAACAGTAAAAAATATTAGGAGAAAGTTACTTCATGATTTAATAGATTACTATGATGAATTCAATAGTGAGGAAAAAGATGAAGCACTACAGGAAATCATTCTTTATTTATGTAAAAATGATCGGTCACCATCAAAGATTAAATTTTAGACACCGGATTCATTATTTAAAGCATTAGATAATAAATGGCACATTGCCATTGAAAAGGAATAGGAAATTAGGGAGAAAGTTTTTGCACAGTACTTCCCCGAACTCTCAAATTCAGAATTATTTGATGCCCTGGATTAAAAAAAAGGTCTCTTCTTCACAAGGAGAAGAAGACTCTAGTTGTTGGAGGGGAGAGTTGATGATGTTGAAAAGGATACACATCAGCATATGGCTCATGCTATCAGCTCTCACAAAGCACAAATGGCTAACCTCCAAGTGAAAAAGGAACCCATTATTTCCAAACCGGATGAGGTCTTTGATGAGGAAGGAAACCTAGTGGAAGAACCAATCGACACCATCGATGTCGATGCCCTGGATGTAGAACATGTCACTCGGGACATACCTTCTGAGGGAATAGAATAGGGGCAACAGGCTGATCAAGGTGGTGAACAAGCTGAGGACACATAGCAAGTGGCAAAGGAACGGGTAGAGAAAAAGAAGAAGGATGAAGATGAGAAACAGAAGAAAGAGGAAGAGAAGAGAAGAGAGGAAGAGGAGAAATAGAAAGATGAAGAAAAGAAGAAGCAAGAAGAGGATAGGAAAAAGAAAGAAGAAGAGGATAAGGAAGAAAAGAGAAAGAAGGAAGAAGAGGAGAAGAAAAAGGAGGAAGAAGAGGAGAAGAAAAATAAGGAAGAGGAAGAGAAGAAGAAGAAGGAAGCAGAAGAGAAGAAGAAGAAGGAAGAGGTAGAACAGAAGAAGAAGGAAGTAGAAGAGAAGAAGAAGAAGGAAGAAGAACAACAAAAGAAGAAGGTAGCAGCAGAGCAGAAGCAGAAAGAAGAAGAAGACAAGAAGAAGATGGAAGAGGAAGAGAAGAAAAAGAGAGAAGAGAAAGAGAAGGAAGAGAAGGAGAAGAAAAAGAAGGAAGAAGTAGACAAGACAATTGAAGCAATGAAGACCACACAGATGGAAACTCCTAAGGCAACTGATAGCCAAGCCAAACTGGTTGCTATCTCAAGCCCCATTGATCTCCAATCTACAAGTGAGTCTGAGCTTATGCAGAGCATCAAGGTTGCCCAAGAGCACCTTGAAGGCATTCGCAAGAAAAGAGAACAAGATACTATTCAGGGGGCTGTAGACACTCTTACTGGTTTAATCCCCGGTACTAATCTTCCTGACACTGAATCATCACTAGAACAACTCAAAATTCTATGTACTATAGGGGATGATCAGGTGCAGAGTCTAGAAGAAGCAGCAGAGGCCAATGTAAAGAAAAAGCATCCAAAGGCTCTTAATGTTGCTCTAGTGAAGAAGTTGAATGAGCTTAGGACTAAACTGCTAAAGGATCAAAAGGACACAAGGAATGCCTTGGATGAGGGAAACTTGCTACTCAGCAAAATCTGTCAACCTCATCTATTCTGTGATGATGTGCTAGCCAAGAAGCAACAGCTTCAAACGGACTTACAGTCCTACTTGGGCACATTCAAGACTCCTTATGACTCCTTTGCAGCATTTGGGCAAACCGTTCATCGGTTCTACATCCAGTCAGCCAAGATGGAGCAAGATATCAACACACAGTCTAGGGATTTGCAGGAGCTTCAATTGGTATTACTCCCATGACTGAAAATTCTTCAGAAGTGTTATCTGAACTTGGATGCCCTGACAGTCACACAAGAACTGAGCACAATAGATGCCATGGAGGAACAGGTATCCCAGATGCAGACAGAGAAGGAAGTGGCAACCTCCCTACTTGAGTCCTGGTCCCTATCCATGAAACAATTTTTGTAGGACTATAAAGCAGTTTTTGACAAGTATTATTCTTTATTGTCATAAACTCTTATATATATATATGGAAACAGGTTTTTCAGCAGTACTTTGTCATTGTTGGCAAAGGGGGAGAAGTATATCTGGTTTTTGTTTTTAAAATTTTGAAATCTTGATATATCAGGGGAGAAGTATATCAGGGGGAGAAGTATCTGTTTTGAAATTTTGTTAGATGCTCTAATGATTATGCTCTGTATGCAAAATTTCTATACACTGTGTTGATTAAGGGATAGTGTATATGCTTAGCGGGAGAAATTTTGTTAATGGCAAGTTTTTGTTGTAAAACACTTAGATGTCAAAATTTTATTTTCCTAAGTGTTGCCATCAATGCCAAAGGGGAAGATTGTTGCCATTTTTGTTATTTATGTTGTTGTAGACGTATAAAAATGACCATATTCCTAAATGAATATTTTATGTTCATTTCTCTATTTAATTAAATCCAACTTAATTAAATTATCCACATTCTTCTATTTAATTAAGTAAATCACTTGATTAAATTCACTATACCATTTAATGAATAAATCATTTTATTCAATTAAATCCCTCTAGCCACTTTTAATTAAATTCAAATTTAATTAAATAGTTATCCCAAATTGAATAAATCTAATTTATTTAATTTCTCCAAATTATAACCAAATTGAATGAAATCATTTAATTCAATTAAATCCTATTATCCCTCCATCCACTTGCAAAATCCCAAACCCCCTTCCTAATCCCTTCTAGAATCTTCTAATCGCTTCTAATTAACCTAACCCTCCTCTAAATTTTGTCACATCCCTAAGCAAAGGGAAATCACTTCTCAAAAACCTTAAAGTCTCTGATAACCATTGAAGGTTTTCAACCCTCAACCACTAAAACCCTTAAAGTCTTTGAAAACTATTGAAGGCTTCCAACCTTCAACCACTTAATCCCCAAAGTCTCCAATAACCATTAATGGTTAATTAAAACCCTCCCACATGGTTAAAACATTTGTTTTGACTCAACCTCTATCCAACCCAAGGGTCTCATCAGGTCATTAATGCTTTGACCATGATTATCTCTTAATCATTTGCACAAAGGTTTATCCTTGGATTAACTCCTAATCCAGTGGGTAAGCCTAACTTAGACTTGACCCTTAGCCTTTAGATAACCATGAGGTCTTCTCAGGCCTTTAATGCCTCCAACCTCTTCTCTCAACCCAATCCTATGTTGACACTTGTCACCATTTCATTGGTGCCAATTGTGCACATGGATCCCCAACTTTCAAACCTGGCTCTTGATTAAACCTTTCAATCCTGACCATCCATTGCCCTATTTTTGCTATAAATAGAGCTCTCATTCCTCCATTTTTAACAATCATCTTTCAAATTTGAAGCATCACACTTATGCTCAAATTGTTTCAAACTTTCATATCATTTTACGCTCATTATTTAGCCTCTCTTTAGATCAGAATTAATCATGAATATGCATATTAGAATAAGTTCTTTATCATTTTAGTTCAATTATAGACTAAATATAGTATGCTAGGATAGTTTGTTAACTAACCTTGTCATCTTATAGTTAGTTTATTGCATTTCTAGCATCATACCTAGCTTATAACACATCTCATACTAAAATTAATTAAAAATCTCTCTCGTTCTCATATTTGCCATCCCTAAACCATTTTGCTCAGTAATCTGAGAGCAAAACATTGGTTTGAGGGACATTGTGAGATAGAGAACCATGGGACCCTCCTTGGGAAGCTAAGTAACACTACGTTACTCCATAGCTTGCACCAAGAAGTCCTGTGTGTGTGTGTGGACTAGTATTTTGAAATATTTTCACATATTCAGTTTTATTCGCCCACTTTTCCCGCATACATTTCTGGCGCCCACCGTGGGGCTGGACCCCAAATAAGAAATCGATTTTTGAAATTAATCTTTTTTGCAGGTCCGCGGGAAACAGGAATCAGTGTGTCGAAAACATACATTGGCGCATCCGCTTAACAGTCTAGCGCTTCTAGCCTACTGTTTAGCGCGTGGGCTCTCTGTTTTAGCGCGTGAAGACCTTTTCTTAGTGCATGATTTTGTTTAACAATTTTTCCTGTAGGTGTCGACGCCGGTGAAACACAGACTAGCGCATGTACCAGACAGATTAGCGCATACGATAAAACTTTTAGCGCTTTAAATACATATTCTAGCGCGTTGAAGCAAACAGTTAGCGCGTAAGATTCAAATTTTTCCTGCACAAACAGATCCCGGGAAATATAAAAATCATAGATTAGCGCGTACACCACACAGTATAGCGCATCCGAGAAACAAAATAGCGCACAGAAAAGAAACAGTAGCGCATCCGAAGAGTATTGTAGCGTGTACAGTTTGTTCTGTAGCGCATCACAAACAAAACAAACAAAAAGATTCTGTAACCGAATTCCAAAAATTTAGACTTGTGGAAGTCCCCCGAAAATAAACTAACAGCCTTCTTGTTATTTTGCATGATTTTTAACAATTTTCTTGCAGGTAGAGCGAGTAAGTTTGCTTTTTAAAGCAAAACGCTTTTCTTTTTGTTGACCCCCGAAAATCGTATTTGCTTTGTTGACGATCTATTTTCCATAAATTAGATAATTATTGCTATGACGGATTAAAAGGAACATCATGCTTGTTGGAGCAACATCTCCAATTAGAAGTTAGCAAATTATTGTCTTGAGGGTTAAAAAGAACAAACTTATTTGCCTTGTTTGGAAAGTGGAAGATATATGCTCTCCCCTTAACTGGGTGACCAAAAAGCCAAACCACTCTTATGCTTTCTGTACTTCAAGCAATAAATCCTTTAGCAGGCCTGCCTTCCCGAGGAGTTGCAATCAACTCTTAAAGCCGTTTATGGCCAGTGTGAAGGGAACGACCTAAGTGGGGAACGACTTTGACGCCAAGAATTCCAACCCACTATAATCAAATGTGGAAAGTGATGAAAGTCCTTTTCAACAGTTGGGCGCAGTGATTAGCCTTCCCCTAGTATCCTCGAGATACGTAAAACCTTTGTTCTAAAGGTTGGGAAGCCTCCTGAGGGAGTTTATCACTGACGGCCGAACGGGAAGCCTGATTAAGAACCTTAGCATTAGAAACTTTGAGTTGAGTCAGTATCCAAACATTTGTAACATCATAGTGCAAGGGTGGGGAAGAATCCGCCCCCAAGATTACTCACCATATATCTCCCAAGATAACTACTCAACTGTGAAGCAATTCACTTTGGGTTAACTTCTGGCAAAAGACAAAAAAACGGGCACCCTCTAGGGGTGACACGGCTGTTTGAGCTGACAGAGTATCGAGACTAGTGGGCTATGATGTTACTTATGACCCTTGAATAAAGAGTCTTTCTAAGTGTTTTATTTTGTATCCAACCTGTTAAAACATTGGGGATTTGAACACATCCTCGACAGAACATACACTTTCTGTTAGATTAGGCGAAATGATTGTACTTTGTGTGCCGTGCTTGCATTTTGTATTTCAAAAAATCATCCATCATACTTAAAATTTCTCTCAACAAAAAAAAATCAAAATCCTCACACAAACAACCAAAGGAAAAAAAATCAGGGCAGTTTAGCGCGTGAGAGCAACATCTTAGCGCATGTAACAGATATTTTAGCGCATCCAATACAAAAAATAGTGCGTACAACAAAAACAGTAGCATTTCAAACTGCAAAGCAAAACAGAGAATAAACCTTTAGCGCGTGCAAAATAGATTCTAGCGCGTCTCAGGAAAATGTTAGCGCTTAGAAAGCCCATTTTAGCGCATTAACCAAAACAGATAGCGCGTAGGAGGCACAGTGTAGCGCGTTGTTTTCCAAACAAACTTCATAGCAAAATTCAAACAGCCTGTCTTAGCGCGTGAAACAAACAGGTTAGCGCGTAGAACGCCCATTTTAGTGCATTGGCCTAAACAGTTAGCGCGTGTAAAACACAGTCTAGCGCGTACATCTTTCCCAATGAAAAACAAAAATTTTCCAGAATCAATCTTTTAGCGCGTAACCCGGGGCAGAGTAGCGCGTGGGGAAATAATTTTAGCGCATAGGGAAAATTTAGTAGCGCATTGAACACCTGTTTTAGCGCGTGAGAAAAAGGAGAAAAACAGAGAGTTGAAAAACCAAAAATTTTGAAAATCTCAAAAATATTTTAAAAATAGTTTTTCATCAAAACACACCTTTTATCAAACCAGAGTGACAAAAACGAATCATTAAAACTATTTCTCAAGTCAAATTTGTGTCAAACAAAGTTTTCAGAATCCGAAAACGAATCGAGCAATAGAGGACGTCTTTCCTATCATAATCCGGAAACTTTTTCATCATCAGTATCAATCCAATCCTTTAAACATCTTACGGATTTTATCTCCAAAAACACTTGTCTAAAAATTTCCAAATTGTCAAATCCAGTTTCCAGATCGGGAAACTTTTATCCATATCATTTGACACGCTTTATCATGAAGGGATAGCTAAACCTTCATTCTGATAAAGTAAGATTTGAAATTTTCAAACCAAGAATCAACTAAATACAAACAAATCAAAGGAAATCATTGATCACTCATGTATGACTAATCACCTTATTCTGAGAAGAAAGAACCTCTATCGCAACATCACGTTGAAGAAACAACAACCGAGCTTTTCCAAATTCATCAAGAGAAATAAATTTTTATACATCAATCGTCAACTCTTCAAATCCCATCGGGTATTTCTTCATCACGTCAAACATTATATCCAAAACAAATCCAGCAAATTTGACAAAGAACCCCTGAAAACAAGAGCATACTGTCGAAAGTCTTCTTTTAATCAACAGATAAACCGTGGAGGAAAGATCAATCCAGCATTCCTGCCCGACGAGTGCATCACATATAACACATCTAGACCAGAACCAACAACGCCAGAGCAAAATATCAATGAGGACTTTGTTCCCTTCATCACTGAAAGTTTCTATTAAAATGCCTATCACTCGTTCTCAACGAAACAAACAAAGCGAGACACCCGTGGAATCAAGTATGAATCGTCGATTATCAAATCCTTTTGAAGTTCCACCATCAGAAGATCCTGAAATTACTGACGCAATTCTTCAGGAATGCCAAGAAAATCCTTCATTTCAAAAACTCATCAAAAAACTCATGGAAAATGACAAGGAAAAATATTTACTCATGCTTACAAGCAAAGGCGTCAAACTTCCTGAATATTTTGATGCAAACGTCTTTCAAACAGGGTCTCAACCATATACATATCAATAACAACAAAGGGAAGAAGAGACTCGCATACCTGAACAACATATACCAGAAATGTGAGTACCTGCTTTTGAAACCCCAGAACAGCACATACCATTTACTACACCTTTTCAGTTAAGAACAAATATGAGGGAAGAACTCTTCCCTCGACAAGATAATGCGCCCTTGATTGCTCTTACTCAACAAATGCAAATGTTGCAAAGACAAATACACGATATGCAACAAGGGACAACAGTGCGGTATTCTATAAACGAAATCTGTCCTTATCCGTTTGACAGAAGTTTAAACATGATACCTTTTCCTCCAAACTCAGACATTCCCAAATTTGATAAATATGATGGGAAAGGTGATCCTCGAGATCATGTTCGAGAATTTTGTACTATGAGTCTGGAATTTGCTCATAATGACACTTATCTAATGAGGTTGTTCCCAAGAAGCCTAGGAGGACAAACAATGGAATGGTTATCCAAGATTACACCACCTGTCAGATCATTTGACGAATTGGTTAACAAATTCATCACCCATTATTCTTACAACATCCAACATGCCATAACCATGCTAGATATTTGCAACACCAAACAAAAGAACAATGAAACATTCATGTTATTCCTTCAACGTTGGCGACGCATGGTATCAAGATATCCTCGAGATATTCCTGAAAAAGAGAAAATGGAAATCTTCATTGATAACTTGAATGGTGAAATGAGTTACAGACTCAAACTTCAATGCATACCTTCTTTTGACAAATTGATCGAAAATGGCATCCAAGTAGAGGAAGCTTGTGTCAAAAAGGGAACACTCAAGTTCTACAAAGAAGGAACGAACTCATCAAACTACAATAACCAAAACAATACCAAACTAGACAAAACTTGATTTTGGACTCAAAACAAAAATGAAGGCAACAGTGAATCATATGATCCTAAATCTAAACAGCCAGTGCTTGCCTTATCAGGAAATACGAAAAATACGAAAAATCCTAAAAATGCTACTCCCAGTGCCAACACATATGCACCAAACAATGCTCAAGGACAACTCAATACCAACAAAACCAACGATAATCCAAACAAAAACCTGAATCCAGGGCCTAACAACAATTCACGCAACAACACCAACAACTTCCATAAACGTATCTTCACACCATTGGGCCAATCATTAGAGTCCGCATTCAGAGAGCTGTTGGCAAACAAAGTTCTTTCTTTACCTCCAATCAACAATTATGAACCCCCAATCAAACCACCTTGGTGGAATGATTCACACTATTGTGATTTTCATCGCAACAAAGGTCATAGAACAAATGAGTGCATGAGATTGAAACACATAATCCAAGACATGATTGATCGAGGTGACTTAATGGTGGATGGTCTCAAAACAAACAATGATCACGAAGCCTTCAAAGATCCTCTTCCAAATTACAACAAAGATGGAGCATCAACTTCAAATGATACATGCGGAGCTCGTATTAATCACATCTACAACAATACAATCAATCACATATCAGCTGAAGACCATCAAGTCAATGTTATAACCATTCGAGATAAACGTGATCATGAATCTGTCAATGTAACAACCCGGACTCAGAAATATGTCTTGAAGGGACATACTGCCCCTCCAACTACCACACCAAAGATCCAATATGACTTAGTTAATCAACTGCGCAAGACTTCGGCTCAGATATCTATCCTGGAATTGTGGAAACTATCTCCAAGACACAAAGACATATTGGAGCAAGCGCTATTAGAAACAAATGTACCTCAAAATCTGGATACAGACAGATTCCAAGCTATGGTGGCCCACATGACAGAATCTCATAACCTCACCTTCTCAGAGCATGATAATACTTCATTGAGTCATCCGCATAATACCCCTCTACATATTGAAGTCATTGTTTGCAAACACCGTGTCAAAAGAGTCTTAATAGATGGAGGAGCCGGACTTAATATATGTACTTTAAAGCTTATCCGTGCACTCGGCTTCTCAGAAGAATCTATTGATCCTTGTAAGAAGATTACCATAAAAGTATATGATGATGAGGAAAGGTCCTCTAAAGGAACAGTGATATTGCCCATTTAGGTAGGACCAGTACAAAAGGATACTGTATGTCAAGTTTTAGATATTGATCTCACCTACAATATCTTATTAGGCCGACCCTGGATACATGAAATGCAAGCAGTACCTTCTACATATCACCAGTGTGTCAAGTTTCCCTATGATGGACAGGAAATCTCCATATCAGCTGATCACAATCCATTTCAACATTGCAATGCAATGGGGGTAGCCCAAGACAGTTTGGTTCCTTATAACAGAGAAAAGCAGTGGTCTTCAACATCTGATCCACCAACAGCAAAATCCAACTCCTTAGGGGGAGATTTCAAACAGAAAATGCAAATCAAAGATCAAGGCATGGGCGAATACTCTATGGAGCCTTTATGTTTGACCAGATTGCCAACATCACCTAGATCGCATGGTTTACCTACTATATCAAAACATTTGGCAACTCAGCCCATAACTAAATTTGATGGTACTTTCATCCAATTGGGGACTCTAGCACATGAATCAGAAGATAAGGATGTTCTTAACTGGCTATACAAAGATGAAGAAGAAGCTAATAGAGCGGCCACTCTAGACATTGTTCTACCAACACACCTATATGGAAAAGGCTACTTGATCATGAAACAAATGGGATATGGCGGCAAAGGACCTATTGGGAAACGCCAAGAAGGAGTTACGGAACCTATAGATCTTCCTTCACAACCTAGTAGAAATAAAGCAGGATTGGGTTCTAAATTCACTTTCCTATTGAAAAGGCCGCCACACACAAATGTAAAACCTCAATGGAAGGAAAAGAAGAAATACAAGGAAGAATCCTGGCAGGAAGCTCTCTTTGAATCAGCCGAAACAATCTGCAAGGCAAGAGAACGTCAAGATCAGAAGATACATCAGGGAAAGCTTTTGAATCATAAGAAGGCCATATCTGCAGCAGTGGCTCATATTCACACACCAATGGCTCAAGACCGAATCATATCATCACAAGAAACTATCATTCCTTCCAAGGGAAGCACAATCTATGAACAAATCCAGACTATAGAAGATGGATCGGATACAGAATCAACACAGAATATCAAAATAGTATCTATCATCAAGGATTTGTTTTCGCCATACAACATACCTGTTTACAGCATAGATAGAATTTGGGATGACGCCTATGAGACAGATTCAAATGAATATGAATGGGGTACTTGCTCAGATACTACTACAAATATCCCAGATGATACTGATTTCATATCCATTTCTCAAGAAGAATATAACATGACAGATAGACCTCTTGAATTTGGACCACAACATATCTATGACGTTCAGGAAAGCGAACAGAAATATTACGAACAAGTCTATGTAGAAGATGATACCATCGAAGACCTCGATGAAACCCTAAACTTCTTTAAAAACAAGACCCATCACGATGATAACTCTATCCTAACACTTACAGTAGCTGAACTTGACCCGCCCAATGATTCCTTACCACTCGTCTTCCCTGATCTCATTGACTGGACTGAATTGGAGACTCACGATATCCCAATTTTTCCAGATGATAACTCTATTATCCACTACCTATGTACCATAAATCCCGAAACAGGCTCTACCAGTGAACCAAATAACGACGTCTGTTCTTCAGGGAGTGCCAAGTCTCTCAGTCACAAAAATGAATCAAATAATGAATCTAATGCTGAAAACCAGTCAATGGCAGCAATGGATCCCAAAAAAGTAAAAATAAAGGATGCATCTAAGGGTGAAAACCTTTTTAAGGCACCTAACGATGGGAGACTTGACACTCTTCCTGAACATTTTCATGAACGATCACCCATATTGATTGAGCCCACTCAATCAATCAACATTGGTACCGCCGAAGCGGCTAGAAACATTCACCTTGCCGAATCTCTAACAGAGGAGGAAAGATCAACATTCATCATCTTCTTTAAAGGACAGCAAATTAACTTTGCCTGGTCATATGCTGATATGCCTAGAGTGGATCCACACCTAATCATGCATCACTTGTCCATCTCTGTGGGGGTCAAGCCAGTCAAGCAAAAACTACAAAAGATGAATCCACAGATAGCACTCATGGTCAAAACGGAATTAAAGAAATTATTAGATGTCGGATTCATCTGACCTATTGACTATGCAGAATGGATTTCTAACATTGTTCCGGTCTCAAAACCAGATGGCAGTATCAGAATATGCACCGACTTCAGAGATGTCAATAAAGCTTGCCCAAAAGATGACTTTCCTCTACCAAGTATTGATATAATTGTAGATCTCACAGTAGGCCATGCAATGCTCTCATTAATGGACGGTTTCTCAGGCTATAATCAAATCAAAATAGCTCCTGAAGATCAAGACAAAACAACATTCACATGTCCTTGGGGAACTTACTGTTGGAATGTTATGCCTTTTGGCTTAAAGAATGCCGGAGCCACTTATCAAAGAGCAATGACAACAATATTCCATGATATGATGCACACATTTATGGAAGACTATGTGGATGATTTACTAGCAAAATCTTACACCAGAGCTGAACATCTTGGCATCCTAACAAAGATCTTTGACCGATTGCAGAAATTCAAGGTTAGACTCAACCCTAAGAAGTGTGTCTTCGGGGTTACATCAGGCAAGTTACTAGGTTACATTGTCTCAGCTAAAGGTATTGAAGTTGATCCAGCAAAGGTACAAGCCATCATGGATATGCCAGCACCAAAGAATATCAGTCAACTTCAATCTCTCCAAGGACGACTTCAATCAATCAGGCGATTCATCGCTCAACTAGCAGATAAAAGTCTGCCATTTAACCACTTGCTACATAAAAATGTGCCATTCAAATGGGAGACTAAATGTGCTGAATCCTTTTACCAAATTAAACAGTACCTGATGAATCCACCAGTTCTAGTACCACCAATTGCAGGAAAGCCTCTTATATTGTATATCTCAACGACAGATGTTTCACTGGGGGCACTATTGGCACAAGAAGATCAACAAGGAAAGGAACGCGCCATATATTACATTAGTAGAACATTGAATGGCTATGAACTCAATTATACATTCATTGAAAAGGCTTGCTTAACAGTTGTTTTTGCATCTCAAAAGTTCCGACATTATATGCTAGCACACACTATCAAGCTAGTAGCCAAAATTGATCCTCTCAAGTATCTACTCAGCAAGGCCGCTCTCACAGGCCGATTGGCTAACTGGGTTATGATTCTCAGTGAATTTGACATCCACTACACAGAAAGATGAGCCATCAAGGGACAGGCAATTGCAGATCAGCTGGCTGAAGCACCGTTACCAGGAAAGCAAACCATGGACATTGAATTTCCAGACAGGGATTTTTTTTCTCTTTCCTCCAAACAATGGACCCTATACTTTGATGGATCCTATACACAACATGGTTCAGGGGCTGGCATTCTATTCATCATCCCTGAAGGACACACTATGCTGAAATCATACAGGCTTATGTTTCCATGTACAAATAATATGGCTGAATATGAAGCCTTGGTCATAGGCATAAAAATGGCTGTCGAATGGAAAATCATAGAATTGAAAGTCTATGGAGACTCACAACTGGTCATCAATCAAATCAACAACAACTATCAGACAAAGGATGATAAGTTACTCCCCTACAAACGGATGGTGGATGACTTCAAATAGTATTTTGTGCACATCACCTTTGAACAAATACCCAGGTTGAACAACAAAGAAGCCGATGCAATGGCTACGATCGCTTCATTACTACAAATTCCAGCACAATAGAGTCGTTATGAGTTCCTGGTAGAGCAACTGTTCTCCCCTGCCTATGACCACTCTGAATCCCATGTTATATATGCCTTAACCGGTTCAGATTCTCCGTTATATGGACCAATATACGACTATCTCAAGCATAATATCTTACCCATTGACCAATCCCGTAACCAAAAACGTAACTTTATCCGACAAGCTGCCCGTTACACCCTTACCGCTGATACCTTATATCGTCGAGGTCTAGATGGTACTCTTCTTCGTTGTCTTGATCATAATGATTCTGATTCAGATTTACATGAGCTTCATGAAGGTATTTGTGGCACACATTCGAGTGGCACTACTCTTGCTAAAAAGCTTCTGCGAATGGGATATTACTGGCCTACAATGGAGAAAGACTCATATCATTTCATCAAGAAATGTCCTAAATGCCAAATCCATGGCAATCTGATACATGCACCAGCACAGGAACTGCAACCATTTACCACATCCTGGCCCTTTTGTCAGTGGGGATTGGACCTGGTAGGCAAGATACATCCTTCATCTTCAAATGGACACAAGTTCATTATAACTACAACAGAATACTTTACCAAATGGATCGAAGCAGTTCCCATGACCACAGTGACTGGGAAACAAATTGCCTCTTTTATCCTAAATTATCTGATCTGCAGATATGGTATTCCAAATTCAATTGTCATAGATAATGGACGACCTTTTAAAAACCAAGATGTGCAAGAACTATGTGAAAAATTCAAAATCCAACATCGGTTTTCTACACCATACTATCCAAAAGGGAATGGTCAGGCAGAAGCATCTAACAAAATGATCCTAAAAATCCTCAAGAAAACAGTAAATGATGCAGGCAAAGATTGGCACGTACAACTCAATCCAGCACTTTGGGCCTACAAGACTAGCATTCGCACACCTACAGGGGCAACACCATATTCCTTGGTATATGGATCAGAGGCTATTTTACCCTTGGAGGTAGAAATTCCATCTCTTAGAGTCTCTTTGAAAGGTTTGATTCCAGATGACGAGTATCGAGTCAACCGACTACAAGAACTGGAACTATTAGATGAAAGACGCCAACATGCTTATACTCATCTCAAAGCATATCAGCAACGCATGTGTAGGAGCTACAATCATAAGGTCATTCCTCGCAACTTCAAGGTTGGTGATCTAGTCCTAAAAGAAAATCCAAGAAACCAGCAAGATAGAGAAAAGAAAGGGAAATTTGAACCTAACTGGTTGGGTCCCTATGTCATCATTTCAGTCTATGGATCAGGTGCCTATCAGCTAACAAATTCTTAAGGAGATGTGCTTGATGATCCAACTAACAACATTCATCTAAAGAAGTACTATACTTAAGGTAGCCTAGTGCACAGAAAAAGCCAAAAACAAACAAAAAAATAAAAAAAATCCAGAAAAAACAAAAATACAAAGTACAATAAAAACAAATGGTGAAAACCCGGTAAACAGGTGCCCTTGTGAAAGGCCGGCTCCTTTATCTATATCCATGCCATTTTATCCATCAAAACACTATTGGCCATCACCCGACACTTAGCATCTATCCATCCAGGACATACTTAGCGTAGTCACTATCCTGAGTTATCCATCTATATCATATACATCTACCACATTCCATCATGGCTTGGAAATCACTGTACATAATCATATCCAGAAGAACACTCATCTAGGGGCATTAAACTGTTCAAAAACTTGCAAACATTCAAGACATGACAACTATTGAAAACCCTCAGACATAGGACATCCAACAAACACAACTACGCTTCATCACAAACAACACCAAACACGAACAATACACAAGAAACTTAAGGATGGATGATTTCATGAAGTACTAAATGTTGCATTATCACATTAAAGTCTTGATTATTTTGCATTTTGAACTTTTTAAATAAATTGGAATCTTTTCCTTATCTGATCAAAAGCTTCACAGCCAGAGATCATGAGGAACTTCCAACATTTTCTTAGTCTTCTGTCTGGGAGGCGATCACTTGTATTGTGTGAATATTTGCCTCGAGACGTGATCCATATCACTGAAGGCCTGATTCCATTTCACGCATATAAATGATCTAATCTTGTATGTTTACGCAATACGCACTCAGGTCGTCCTGGTTCAATTATACCTTGACGCTTGTGCTATCTAGCAAAATCAAATATCATGTAAATTTTTCTCAGGTCATTATGGTTCAATTATACCATTACGCTTGTATAAATTTTCAACATATCCAAAAATCGATAAATGCTCCATGATGATATTTACAAAGAAAGCAAATAAATGGTTATATCGGATGGCAAATACAAAATGAGAGATGCTCCAAAAACAATTAGTTGCATTTCATTTTACAATTAGTTGCATTTCATTTTACAATTAGTTGCATTTCATGTTACAATTAGTTGCATTTCATGTTACAATTAGTTGCATATCATTTTACAATTAATCGCACATCATTATCCCATATTATTATTACATCATTATTACATCATTTCATATTACATGTAACAGCATATTAAATCATACATCTCATTTTCAAGATACATCTCATAGCATATAAAAACATACATCCTGCATCACACATTACATCATATATGTAAGCCTTACATCATCATATAAACAGAAGTAGCACACATAAAATGCATCCATAAACACATCACATCGATCAAAAATGGTGCTCTATATATATATCTCTCAAAAAATGATCAAAATCTACAAAATGTGTCAAAACTGTGTCCAGTACAAATAATACACTGCTCAAAATACAATAGAGACCCTAT
The DNA here is from genome assembly GCF_030272615.1 of Cryptomeria japonica. Taxonomy (NCBI): domain Eukaryota; kingdom Viridiplantae; phylum Streptophyta; class Pinopsida; order Cupressales; family Cupressaceae; genus Cryptomeria; species Cryptomeria japonica. The sequence continues at coordinate 853,708,086 of NC_081409.1, read as the reverse complement.
CTCTCAAGTATGACTATCCCCTGATGGAGATGGTCTAGCTCCTGATGCACCTGCCCCTGGATCTCCAGGAGGATCCTGCCTAGCTCTAGATACACTCGCCCCCGGATCTGCAGGAGGGTCCTGTCTCGCTGGCCCAGTCACTCCTTGGCTCTCAGAGCGTGTCCCAGCAGTCCGAGATCGACTCGATCTCGACTGTGCAAAACTCGCTACACGTCGCTCTCTGGGTATTGCATCCTCATAATGCCGCCTATAATACTCGACCTCCTGTACTCTCCATGTCAGCTCTCTCAGGGTGTCTCTTAATGGACCACCCACCGCTGCTCTCTGTACACTCGCTAAGGCCTCCTCTGCTCAACCCCGCCGCTCTATCTCCGTATCTCTCTCAATGGTCAACTGCGAAATCTGCCGCTAATAGGTCAAAATCTATGCCTGCAGCTACTGCACAGTAATCTGTAGGGTCCGGATCTGTGCATCCTCTACGTGACCCGGCACTCGAACCCGCAGTGGTACCTGTGCTGGCGCCACTCCTCCCACTCGACCTGTCCTGGGTACGGGAGGTGGGAGTATATCTATCCTCCTCCTCTGTACTGGCCTCCCCACCTCCTCTTCTCCTCCCACTGCAGCCAGCACCTCCGTCACTCTACCCTCTCTCCCGGCCCCAATGGCCAATCCTCCTCTCCCCCTCTCAATCCTACCCTGCCGTACTGCCCTCTGCACACCTCTACCTCTCCTCCTCCCTCTATCTCCTCCATCTCCTCCATCATCCCCATCATCCCCATCATCTCCCCCATCTCCCTCCTCTCCTTCTGAATCGAATGCTGGTCTCATCTCCTCTGGATCTGAGATCCTAGCCACAGCCCGAGCAGCAAATAAATGAGAAAACTCGTCAGTCATGCCAGCATCCTATATCTCTGGGGCATAGTCCCAGATCTGTCCGGCCAACCCTGTAAACTCCTCAATGGCCACAGCACTGTCAATGGTCGGCCCCCAATCGGCCACATCCTGCTATCGCCGTGCGTACAAGCACGCTCCCTGCGGAATCCCCTGCTGCCTCTCGAACTGTCGCAAAACTTGGGTAACCAGAAACCGCTCTATAACAAATGGCATCCTCCCGATCAGATACCTCATCATGAAGATGAAAGGCATCTCCATCCCATCCTCAGCCCACACCTCACAGCCTATATACGGTCTCCAGGTGACCGTATCTATATCGTCGAACACCCTCCTCCAGTGCTCTAGTTTTCCCAGCTTACGCTGGACAACTAGGCCTCTATAACCATAAGCATAAGCCGCCCCTACGGGCCTATCCCTGTCTGCCAGTGGCCTAGCTGCTGGAATGTGCTCCCAGCACCATACCTGTAATAGGGTCACCCCTACTGATAAACTCCCATATCCAAGGTATACTACCTCGTGCAAGCTCCTATAAAGGTGGGCCAACATCACTGACCCCCATGCAAATCTCCGGCCCTGTGTGAACATCTGCTCCAGAACCAGCCCCCATCCCACTGAAAATCCCTTTGACCTGCGATCAGGACAAAGGAATCCTCTAATGAATCCTGCCAATACAGATGGCAACGGTGCATAATCTAAATCCAGAAACTCCTGCCAGGGGATCTCATAGCCGCAGATAGTCTCATCATGAAATATGCGGCGCAGCGCCTCTGTGCCGCCCTCCTCCGTCTGCTCATAGGGTAATATAGCTCCTACCACAGGAATGCGCAGAATGCGATAGTAGTCCTCTGGTGTCACTGTCATCTCTCTCGTGGCAAAATGGAAGGTGTTCATATCGCTGTGCCACCTCTCTGCCAAAGCCGTCAACAATACCCGGTTCACAGTGAACCGTGGCATATCAAGAAGTGAGGTCAATCCGCATCGCTCAATAATATCCAAGTCTGCTTGTGACAGATGTGGTATCAGCGTCCATGGTCTCGGGAATCTCTCCCTCGACTGCACGATACCCAATTGCTCCTGTCAACCAACAAAACATATCCAATATCAGTTTCCACATCAACACAAAGATATCAAAATAAAACTTACATCAAAAACATGAAACAAATTTGCTCATCTACATCAAGTTCAAAATCCTAATCATTTCATATCAACTTGTAAAACAACTCAAGTTCTCAAAAACCATATCAAAACTTGTAAAACAACTCAAGTACCACAATCACATAAACTTGTAAAACAACTCAAGTTTCCCACCCATATCAAAACTTGTAAAACAACTCAAGTTTCCAACCCATATCGGCTTGTAAAACAACTCAGGCTTTCATACACATTTGAACTTAAAACAGACAACGCAAATAATCATGTTCTGATCAACACAAACAGCTTGATATCTATACATAACTTGGAAAATTGCACATCAAACCAAGTTATACAAATACTCATCTTGGATACATACATCAAAAACATGACAGGCACGCAAAAACACAACTTTTCAAAATCTGCCCAAAACACAAAATTTTCATGGATGCGCTAAAACAGACCTGAAATGCGCTAAAACATACCCACGCGCTAGGCTGCTTGTCCTACGCACTAGTCTATCTGCCTTCTGCGCTAGATTTTATCTATGCGCTACCCTTTTCTACTTATGTGCTATCTAATTTAGCCTATGCGCTAGACTCTGTCTATGCGCTAAGATTTTCCTCCCTTGCGCTACCCAAACTACCCTATGCGCTAGACTCTGTCTATGCGCTAGTCTATCCTCTCTAAGCGCTCCTCTTTTCATCCTATGAGCTAGGTTCATCTTACGTGCTAAACCCCTTTGCCTAGGCGCTACCCAAACTACCCTATGCGCTAGGTTATGCCTACGCGCTAAACTCCCTGTTTCATGCGAACTTCTGCGACTCCTATGCGCTAGGTTAGTCCTACGCGCTACCCTGTTCCTCCCACGTGCTACTAAACGCATTACCTACGCTATTCTACATGGACGCACTAACCCAGGTGGTCTATGCGCTACCAAAATACTTTCGGACACAACCCCTAAATTGACTTCTATGCGCTACTGTATACTTCGTATGCGCTAATCTACATCTTAGACGTGCTAAACCGAAAAGCCCGGACTTCAAAATTCAAAAAACACCTAAAAATGACAAAATCAAAAATCAAAAAGGGGTCAAAAGGGTTGACTTACTGGTGGTCCACGCGCTACTGGTCTTCGGTATCTCCGAATGCGCTCGAAACGGTGTCTGTGATAGGGAATAGGCATTTTTCTCTCCAGAGCCAAATCTCTTTTCTTCAAAGTCAACAAGCACAAATGAGTTTAAATCAAGCCCTTTTCCCCTTTTATAGGAGGAAAATCAAATTAGGGTTAGCTAACTAGGCCTGTAATATGGTCGCGGTCTCCCCTATACCAAAACATTTGTAATTTATCGAGAGATGAATCAATTTACACACTTTCTACATGCACGAAATCCTACACATCATACGAACTTCATCAATTTAAATCAAAAATTTTCCAAAAAAAATATTGATTCATCTCCCGAGGGGGCATCACATCAAATATCAAATCTGGGGCATCACATCAAATCTAGGGCATGACTTGCAAATCAAAAGAACGACACAAAAATTGCATTTGATCATAAAAACACAAAAACAATCATTTTTCTTTGAAATAACATGTGCACACACGTCACTTCAAAGAGGGGCAAAATGTAGACGTATAAAAATGACCATATTCCTAAATGAATATTTTATGTTCATTTCTCTATTTAATTAAATCCAACTTAATTAAATTATCCACATTCTTCTATTTAATTAAGTAAATCACTTGATTAAATTCACTATACCATTTAATGAATAAATCATTTTATTCAATTAAATCCCTCTAGCCACTTTTAATTAAATTCAAATTTAATTAAATAGTTATCCCAAATTGAATAAATCTAATTTATTTAATTTCTCCAAATTATAACCAAATTGAATGAAATCATTTAATTCAATTAAATCCTATTATCCCTCCATCCACTTGCAAAATCCCAAACCCCTTCCTAATCCCTTCTAGAATCTTCTAATCGCTTCTAATTAACCTAACCCTCCTCTAAATTTTGTCACATCCCTAAGCAAAGGGAAGTCACTTCTCAAAAACCTTAAAGTCTTTGATAACCATTGAAGGTTTTCAACCCTCAACCACTAAAACCCTTAAAGTCTTTGAAAACCATTGAAGGCTTCCAACCTTCAACCACTTAATCCCCAAAGTCTCCAATAACCATTAATGGTTAATTCAAACCCTCCCACATGGTTAAAACATTTGTTTTGACTCAACCTCTATCCAACCCAAGGGTCTCATCAGGCCATTAATGCTTTGACCATGATTATCTCTTAATCATTTGCACAAAGGTTTATCCTTGGATTAACTCCTAATCCAGTGGGTAAGCCTAACTTAGACTTGACCCTTAGCCTTTAGATAACCATGAGGTCTTCTCAGGCCTTTAATGCCTCCAACCTCTTCTCTCAACCCAATCCTATGTTGACACTTGTCACCATTTCATTGGTGCCAATTGTGCACATGGATCCCCAACTTTCAAACCTGGCCCTTGATTAAACCTTTCAATCCTGACCATCCATTGCCCTTTTTTTGCTATAAATAGAGCTCTCATTCCTCCATTTTTAACAATCATCTTTCAAATTTGAAGCATCACACTTATGCTCAAATTGTTTCAAACTTTCATATCATTTTATGCTCATCATTTAGCCTCTCTTTAGATCAGAATTAATCATGAATATGCATATTACAATAAGTTCTTTATCATTTTAGTTCAATTATAGACTAAATATAGTATGCTAGGATAGTTTGTTAACTAACCTTGTCATCTTATAGTTAGTTTATTGCATTTTTAGCATCATACCTAGCTTATAACACATCTCATACTAAAATTAATTAAAAATCTCTCTCGTTCTCATATTTGCCATCCCTAAACCATTTTGCTCAGTAATCTGAGAGCAAAACATTGGTTTGAGGGACATTGTGAGATAGAGAACCATGGGACCCTCCTTGGGAAGCTGAGTAACACTACGTTACTCCATAGCTTGCACCAAGAAGTCTTGTGTGTGTGTGTGGACTAGTATTTTGAAATATTTTCACATATTCAGTTTTATTCGCTCACTTTTCCCGCATACAGTTGTGATTGTTATTGATGGACACACACTTGTATTGAGATCCCATTTATATGTATGAGCTCATGCTCAACCGGTATTTGTTCCAACTGGTATGTTGTATACTAGTCTCTAGACTAGTAATTTTGCAGAATGTGTTTCCCGGTCTGAAGCAGCATGTCGACCCCAAGCGGTACGAGGGAGCAAAGCTGCACAACACATTCTTACCAATCTTCATTTTTGTCAAACTGGCAACCATTATTTTGTATGAACCGGTAATACTCTGTGATGAGTTATCAACCGGCATTTTGTGATGAGTTACCAATCCACCGATTGTTTGACGGTGCCAACACATTGACGGTGATTCTTGTGTCATGTTACTGAGTATGTCTAGATTCATTGAACCTAGGAAATTGTAATGTAATCCTATTGGACCGACATGAAATCAGATTCCTTTAAAAAGGACATCATGTCTAGGGTTTTAAGTTGTTGCTGAAAGGGTTAATGTTGAGCTAGGGTTTGAGGTGGAAGTTGAGTTATTGTGAGAATGATCTTATCTAAGAAGATCAAGTTGTAACTGTGAGAGAGAGAAGACTGAAGTAATGCTGGAATGCATTAGCTGTGAGCAATACTGGATCTAACCAGGTAGTTTGTGCTATTAGATAGATCAAACACTTGTTGATTACTCACATATTTGACAAGTCTGTAGCCCTTAACTAGGTAGGCTTCAAAGCTTTTGTAAAATTCTCTAACAAGGTGGTTCACACATGTGAATCGAAAATCCTCTAACAAGGTAGTCTTTAATCGGACTTATCTCCTAATAGAGATTGAGATTCCTAACAGGATCTGTTCTGGTGAAGAACATTGTAGGACCTTAACCAGTCTGACCTTAACCGGTCTGGTTTCTATTCTGCAGATAGTGACTTGTGAGTTCCATCTCACCGTGGTTTTTCCCGGTTGGGTTTCCATGTCAAATATCTTGTGTTATGGTTGTATTGCTTTTGTGGGTGAATGCTTGATTCGCATTTTGGTTTGCATGTGTGGTAACCAGTTTGACTGTTAGACTGCTTTATCAGTTTATCTTTAGACTGTGTAAGTGTTTTAGTGCAGTAATTATTGGCATACTAATTCACCCCCCCTCTTAGTATTCATTAGATGATGCATGAAAAGCATATTTAGATTTTGTAGCTCCAGAAGGTCCAAATTCTTCAAGCTCAAAAGAAGATAACTTCCCAATTAGAATGTCTTTTTTAACTGAGGTGTTTGTCATTGTTCTCAACTCATTAATTGCAGTTGCCTTCATCTTGTAAGCTGGTGGAAGGGCTCTCGAGACTTTGGAGACTATGTCATCTTCACTCAGAGATCCTCCACAACATTGAATTGCCATGACAATCTCATTTACTCTATCTATAAATGTAGCAATTCTTTCATTGTCATCCATCTTCAAGTTTTCATATCTCACCTGGTTGCCATCAAGTTTAGCAATTTTGATAGTAGGGTCACCTTAATTCACAGTTTTTAGTTTATCCCACATAACCTTTCCAGATGATCTATCAGTCAATCCCATGATCTGTTGATTAGTAGGTGCACACGAGAGAGCTTCTCTAGCTCTGCAATCATTGTCAATATTATTATCCAAGTATGCAGGAGAAAGATTGCCAGATGTTTGATCACAAGGTGTGTAACCTTTCTCAGTGATCAACCAAATATCCTTGCCAAGATATCTAAGATGAGTCTCCATTCAGATCTTCCATATCCCATAATTTGTTCCATCAAGCTTAGGGATTTCTCTTCTAAAGATAGTTGCCGATGGATAAGTTGCCATAGGATCTACCTCAAGCAGTTAATCTTCTACAAAAGAGGACCAAGGCTCTGATACTAATTGTTAGGATAATTGATGAACAACTGAGAGGGGGGGTTGAATCAGTTGTTAATAGATTGTAGCAATTAATCCACTATACAACTTTAAACTGAAGGACATAAAAATTAAATACCAGAATAGAAGAAATAGATGCCAGTAGAAATAGGTATCGGTAAACAATGCAACTTAATTAAAAAAAAAAGATAATTAATGCAAAGCAACAGTACCACATAACACCAAGATTTGTATGGGTAAACCTGGTAAAGGGAAAAACCATGGTGGGAAGCCTACCCACAGTTAGATGATACTTCTATAGAAAGTATGTGATACAATGAGAGGAATGCACATACAGGAAGGCACACTACCTAGAGAACACTGCTCATTACAAAAGAGTCTCACTGACTACAAAGAGGTTAAAACCACCTTAATATATTTGCACAACAATCAAATAGAATGGAATGCCAGAGATAGCATCTACCATGCTTGATTACAGTCTCGGTTAAGCTCAACGTCGAAGGCCTTTGACATTTTCCTTAAACCCAATTTGATCCTCAATGATCAATCTAATCCTTTGCGTGAATGGTATTACAATATTCACACATTACATTCCATACCATTCCATTCCATGATCTACAATGAGATCTTACATCAATTTATACCAACCCTAAGGTCTAAACCAATTAGGTTGGCCACCTAAAAGATATTACAATAAGATCATTACATATATTCGTATTACAATGATATGCCATGTTGGCTTTAGACCAAAACAACATTAGCCAATCCATAAAATATCTTGGTAACGTATAGAGAATACGTTAACATGATACTGGTCCATAACCTAGATAGGCATAGGACCTATTTTGGGTCCACCATGCCAAAGCAACGTCTCCAACTTGTTGAAGCATGATCAGAGAAAATCTTTAGCATTCTGAACGCCGCACCAACACCACTTATGCATCCTGTCAAAGAATTATCAATAAAAGTTCTGCCGGTAGGGGTTTACAAGAGTGTATGATAGCATCCGATTACCAAGTCAATACCATATGACCAAGACATGCTCCAAAAGAATGTATCGCATGTAACCAAATACATTCCATTGATTCAAACATGTTGGAAGTGTCCAATAGATAGTCTAATCTATTTGTAACCAAAACTTGTCTGTCGGTAACCAACCATAACAGCTAGTGTTGTCATCAATGACAAAACATCAATGCAACACATAATAAATTCCTCCAAAATGCTAATACCGACATCCTTGACTCCTGGGTGTGCTTTGTTGGTGGCATTTTGCATTTGAAGATCTTTGTTGTATCGCTTCTGGTCTGGGTTGTGGGAGTTGTCATTGCGGTTGGTGGTGTTGGTCAAAATGGTGGCAAACCTATAGGTGGCCTATCTATGTTATGTTCACCCTCTTTGTCGTGGCCCCATTATTTTCCCATAGGTGGTGTGTGTGGTTGTGCGGGTAGATGTGTGAGGGTGGCTCTATTTTTTGGGGTCAACATTTTCAGAGGGTCTCGACACCTATCCTTTTGCTGATTCTTCTTCTTTTCTCAGTTCCCTCCTTGTTTTATATTTCAGGGGGATTTTATGGCTATGTCTCTTGAGGTGACTCTATCTCCTATAGAGGTGGAGATGTGTTTGGCATATTTACCTTTTACTTGTTGTAGGGAGTTTCTAAGGGGGGTTATTTTCCTTTGAAGTTGGAGTTCTCTTCCCATGTTGCTTGGAGTGTTGTTGTGGTCTAAGAATTTTTTTCTTGTCTTATGCTCTCTTGCATTGGGTTGGAGGATTCACTATTTATTTCTTGTTATGGTTCTAGGATCCAAGCTAAAAGCCATTGTCTTTGGTTTGGGGATCCTAGTAAAACCCCTTGGGGCTAGTATTACTTTTGGGATCTTCATGATTACCCCTGTTCCTGTTTTTTTGAGGAAGGTTAGGGGAGCCTTTTATAACACTCATTTTTACTATTATTGGGAATTGGTCTTTCTTGTCCATATCATTTGACTCCCAGGTCTCTTTTCACTAAGGGTTTCTCTTCCCCCCTGTGGCTTGGTTTCTTGGTGTTGTATGCTATGCTTCATTTTCTACATCTTGAGGTTACTTTGGCTGTTCTTATTGAGGTGGTCATATCTTATATGGAGGTAGAGATGGAGGTACATGGAAATGACCTGTCTCCTATTGAGGTGGAGGTGGATGCTTCATTTGTTGCTTGGATATGTTGGTGGGGGGGTAAAGATTCTCAAGTGTTTGGTTACAAAGGTGTTGTTGATGGAAGTTGTGCTATCTTCTTCCAAATAGGTTGTGAGATCCTTATAAAAGCCACTCTCAAAGGTTTGAGGAGTCATTCAAAACCCTCTAGTCCTAGATTATGTTTGTATTCTTATCAAAAGATTTTGGAGGTTGTTACTTGGAAGTCTTTCATCAGGCTATGGGAGCCTGGAAAAACCCATGTTTTCTCTATGTTAAGGTTAAGGGTGCCCTATTAAAACACTTTTTGTGTAAGGCTTTGGCCTTCATCCTTTTCAGCTTGGTCTCACTATTTTTTCTCTGTTGCTAGGTTGAGTTTGGGCTACTAGTTTTCATTGTTGTATCTTTTGGAATTTGTTTGTTTTGGGCAACGGATCTTGTTTTATCTAAGGGTTTCAAGTCCCTTCAAAATTTTCTCTATGGGGTTTTTGGTCCCCTCAAAACCTATTTTCCCCTCTAATCAAAACACATTATTATATAAAATACAACATATATCAAACACAAATGGACCGATAGTTGAAAGCTAGAACTTGTTGAAAGTCTTTTACATTTCATGGAAAAATACAAGGTACTTTTTGTGCTCACCTTTAATATTTGTGATGGGACAAATTATTTATACAAAATACTCCAATCAATATACATTGCTACCCCAATAGTTGTAGATATAGGAATACTATTTTTTCACTATGATAACAATACTTGTTTAAATAAGTATCTTATTTTATTAAATGACCATCTTATTTTATAAATGACACACTTATAGTGGATAGTTACGATATTTTATTTCAAACAAAAATTATTTATTTCACTTGTTAATAAACCTATATATGTACTTTCTATATAACATTTACAGGTTCTTATCTGTTCAAGTATAGGTCTATTTTGACCAACATTTGGTTATTTTTTAATTTACATGTGGACTATTTATTTATAATTTATAGCATAAGTTTGTGGTAAGATTGGATATTATAAGCACAATTACCATAATGAGTATTAGACCCTATACAACTACTGGTCCCTCCCCTCTAGTTTAAATCAATGAAAACTTTTTTATATATATAATTAAATCATTCGAAAGGCCAGTACCCATTTTGATTAAAGATAATTAAAATTGTCTACATATGTTTAAAAAAAAGCCACATCTTCAAAACCCGAGACCCTATACCTTCAAACACAACATTTAAAAATTTCTATGTATACTGAAAAAAATCAAATATTTGTTATAACTTTTAGTACAAAAACCAAAGGAATTACTCCATATCTATAATAACCATCCTGAGGCATTTTCTATTACAGAAAAACTATCTAAAATATATGACTTAAACCTACAAACAAAACTCCCTAACCTCAAAGTGTGGTTCCCCCATTTCTTCCTCATCTGAGCTCATTCATCAACTTGAATTTCCTCTTCAAGGCCTTCCTATTGCATAAATGTTGTTACCTATTTCGTGTTCACATGTTTTTCCCATAATTGATATTCTTGTAAGAATTTCAAAACTCTGGTTGCCGCTGGCTTGTTTTCCTGGTAATGCTCCTCGTCATCCATAAGATTAATGGGGACTTTCGGCACTTCTTTGTTCAAACTTGTCCTTTATGTGTGGAAAAACTATAATATAACCATCTGGGAATAGACGTCAATTCAGTTGTTTCGGTAGCAAACATTTCGCTCAGCTCTGAAGGTGAATTCTTAGCTGGACTCCAAAGCAAACATGAAGGCCAGCAATGTCTTGTTGGACTCCAATTTCAATGCAAAGCTGGAGGGATTTGGTTTAGCAATAGTAGAACCTGATCGCACCGCCCCCCACACAACCATGGTTGTGGGGACACGTGGATATATGGCACAACAGTATATGTAATAGGAATAAATATATATTTTTAGTCTACTGTATCAAGAGATTTGTATATAGGTCTGCAGATAATTCATAGCAATATGATACTATCCCATAGTATTTGGTATATGAGTCTATCGGCAACTTATAGTTTAATGGGGCTACTCCATTGTTCTTGGGGTGCATTTAATTGTACTAGAAATAAGGTAGAAATAAGGTATATATATCTTATCTTCCAATAAAATTTAAACTTGTGACCATTATTTCAAGATTACAAATTCTTTATGACGATACCAATTTATACTATATAGTTTTGGAAAGACGAATCCAAAATCAAACATGCATACATTTGGAGTTGTGGCTTTGGAAATTTCTTGCAAAAGGCAGACCATTGAATACACCTTGCATGAATAAAAATTCAGAGTGGTGGCCTAGGTTATTGAAATAGTGAGGAAATGAAGTTGTTGCTAGTGGGATTGATGTTTTCTCATCTGGAACCAAAAGTGAGATCCACCATGAGAGAGGTCTTAAAGATCTCAATATTTGCATCTCTATTGTTGTATGTCCCCCTGAATATGTGTGTAACTATGTATGGTGATGCTCTTGTTAGATTAATCAGATAACTAGAGGAGAACTAAGACGGGGAAGGGTTAATCAATTGTCACCGGATTATAGAATTAAAGCATTTAAATCCTTATTATCATAACACATAACCTTACAACCAGAATGCATAAACCAAATAGCAGAATGACTGATAAAACATTTAAACATAAACATAAATCATAGAACAGTGACCATCCACCCATAATGCATGACACCAAGATTTGTATGTGAAAAATCGAGTAAGGGAAAAACCATGGTGGGAAGCCTACCCATAGTCAGATAACAAATACTTCTGCAGTAAGTATGTGATTACAATATGAAGGGCATGTACATGCAGGAAGGTCAATAGCCTAGAATGCACTGCTCATCACAAAAAAGGAGCCTCACTGAATACATAAACATCCGACTACAATCTAGACAAAAGAGTGAACTGCAAGTATAGCATCTCCTATGAATGAGTATAGTTTGGGTTGTGCTCAATACCAGAGGCCTTAAACATCTCTTACAAATCCAATTCGATCACCTATGATCAACCAAGCCTTTTGCATATGATTACAATATTATTTGCACACAAATCTTCCCATAAGCTTCACCTATCAACCCATGATCTACAAAGAGATCTTACATCATATTTATACCAACCCAAGACCTAAACAATTAGGTCAGCCACCTAAAAGATAATACAATAAATTCATAACATAAACCCATAATCCAATGATCAACTAAGTCAGCTTAGGCCGAAAATAATATAAACCAATCATTAAATCTCGTCATTAATGCATTAGGAACATCGTCTAACACGTTACAGAAACTGGTCCATAACCTAGATAATATTGGACCCAAAATAGGTCACCATAAATCAAATCCAACACCACCAATGAACTAGAACACAGAGAAGATAACCAACAACATTCTAAAAGCCATCTAGAAGCCGCGCCAACACCACTTATCACATGCATCAAAAGATCTTTCCACAAAATGATATACCAATGAAGTTTTGAACCAAACTCCCTTTTGATTGATATTATGTTAAGCTCTATTTTCACATATATCACTCCCCCTTTGACATCAATGCCAAAGATCTAGCATAAAACATCAAAGAAAAATAATAAATCCTCTAAATCATACAACCAACTACTCCCCCTAAGTAGTAGCACCACCACATCAATCTAGAATAAGTAATAACTATGATAATGCATACCAAACTAATGCCAATCAACATCACTCAGGTCTCTACCAAAGGGGTAGAAACTCCCAACCTATCTTTGAAGTTCTCAAATGATTCTTTAGGTAGAGGTTTAGTGAAAATATCTGCAATTTTCTTTTTAGTGTTCACATAAACCAATCTAACTTCATTTGCTTCCACCTTCTCCTTCAAAAAGTTATACTTGATAGATATGTCCTTTGTCTTAAAATGAAATAGTAGATTCTTTGATATATCACTAGAAACAAATTTATCACAGTGAATAACTACCGGTTCATTACAATCCACCTTTATATCCTTCAACATTTGTTTCATCCATATAACTTGTGTACAGTTAGTAGTAGCAGCAAAATACTCAGCTTCAATAGTAGATAAAGAAGTGCATGACTACGTTTTGATGATACATGAAACAAGTTTCTTTCCAAGAAAGAAAGCTCCACCGGATGTGCTCTTCCGGTCATCAACATCTCCATCCTAGTCTACATATGTATATGCACATAATGTAAAGTTGTCATTTTTAAGATACCACAAACCATATTCAATTGTTCCCTACAAATAAATGAAAATCCTTTTCACCGCACTCTCAAGATTTTGTCTAGGATCGCTCTAATATCTTGATATAATACAAACTGAATTCATTATATCCAGTCTAGTCTAAGTCAAATATAACAAACCACCAATCATAGATTTGTACCTAGTAGGATTTACCAATGCAGATGCATCTATCTTTGTCAGTTTTTCACTTGTGACCATAGGAGTACTAACCGGTTTACAATTTTCCATACCAAAATTCTTCAACATCTCTATAGCATACTTAGTTTGACAAATGAAAATACCTTTATCATTTTGAGTAATCTGCAAACATAAGAAAAATTTCATCTCCCCAATCATAGACATATCAAATTCATTCTTCATATTGTTAGAGAATTCCATACACAACTTATCTTTACCTCCAAAAATGATATCATCAACAAAGACCTCAATAATCAATATGTCATCATCAGTGATCTTATAATACAAATTATTGTCAGCATTACCTTTAGTGAAATCAATTTTCAAAAGATATTTATCGAATCTTGCATACCAAGCTCTAAAGGTTTGTTTCAATCCATATAAAGCTTTCCTTAACTTGTAAACCATGTTTTTGTCATCTGAAACTAAAAATGCATGAGGTTGCCCAATATAACCTTCCTCTTCAAAATCTCCATTCAGAAATGCACACTTAACATCCATCTGATAAACCTTGTAATTCTTATTAGCAGCATAAGTAAGAAATAATCTCATGGCTTCAATCTTAGCTACTAGTGCAAAGGTTTCATCATTATCAATTTCTTCCTTCTAAGAATATCCTTTACAAACCAATCTAACTTTTTTCCTCACAACTTGTCCATCCCCATTCAATTTATTCCTGAAAACCCATGTAGTTCCAATAACATTCTTATTTATAGGTCGAGGAACTAAAGTTCATGTGTTATTCTTTTCTATCTGATCTAGTTCTTCATCCATAGCTTTCATCCAATATTAATCTTTACAAGCTTCAATTGTGGATGTCAATTCAACTTGAGAAATAAAACATACCTCATCAGCTTCCCACCTTCTTCTTGTTATCACTCCCTTGCTTTTGTCTCCAATGATCTGATCTTTAGAATGATTGAACCTTACATACCTAGGAGTCTTCTGATTTTATGTTCCTCTCTCCTAATCTTCAGTTACTATTGAATTTTTTGATAATACTGGAGTAATTGGTTCAATATTTTGTTCCAGTATAGGTGGTACCGGTTAAGTTATGATCATTTCCACTATCGGTTCTCTCTCATAAGTTCTAATTTGAGCTATGTTCTTCTCATCCACATTCACATTTGTGCTCTCCATAATTCTTTGCAATCTTTTGTTATAACATCTATATTATTTGCTTTCATTAGAATAACCAAGAAATACTCCTTCATCACATCTAGGATCAAACTTTTCAATAGAATCATCTCTTTTGATATAGGATTTACTACCAAAGATTCTGAAATTCTTAATTATCAGTGTATGACCAAATCATAACTCATAAGGTGTCTTACCGGTATCTCCTTTTATATGAACTCTATTAAATGTGTATATCATCATTCTTACATCTTCTCTCTAGTAGATAAGAGGTAGATTAGCTTCCATCATCATAGTTCTACATGCATCCAAGATAGTTTTATTCTTTCTCTCCACAACTATATTTTTTTGAGGTGTCTGAGGTGCAAACAACTATCTCCTTATTCCATTCTTCTCACAATAGCTATTAAATTCACCGGATGTGAATTCTCCATCTGAATCTGACCTTAAGCATTTAATCTTCAATCCTATCTCTATCTCAACTTTAGCTTTAAAGATTTTAAACTTTGCAAATGCTTCAAACTTATCCTTAAGAAAAGTAACCCACATGACTCTAGAATAATCATCAATGATTAGCATGAAATATCTATCAGCCTGAAATTTTTTTATTTTAGTAGGACAACACAAATCAGTATGAATAAGATTGAGAACATCATTAGATTTGTCTCGTATACTCTTAAAAGAAATCCTGACTTGCTTTCCCATTTGACATTCCTTACATACTAGATTATAGGGCTTTACAATCTTGGGTATATCTCTAACTGCCCTAGTAGAAATGATCTTCACAATGCAATCCAAATTCACATGACACAACCTCTTATGTCATAGCCAACTCTCATCAATTTGTGCAATCAAACATGTCTTCTCACCAGAGTTCAAATGAAAGATATTACCTTTATTCTATGTTCTAGTTGCAATTCCAAACCAAATCTCTTGATAATCTTGCATTTTCCATCCTTGAAATGTAACTGAAATACCCTCTCCACCAATTATCCTACACTCAAAATATTATGCCTTAAACCTTTAACATAATAAACATTATCAATGTTTTGCTTAGCGTCCAGTGATATTATTCATTTTCCCTTGATCATGCATGGTTTGTCACCTCCAAATCTAAACAGACCACCATCAAATTCTTGCATAGATAAGAATTTCCTTTTATCTCCATTCATATGATGTGAACATCCATTGTCAACTACCCATTCATCGTTGTCTTCAGTTTTAGTAGGAAGGGCCTTCTCTTAAGGTACCGAATTATCTTCCTTGATAGCGAAAATTACCCATTCCTTTCCATTGCCAGATCCACTAGCTGAATCTTGTGAAGGTTCATCATTAGAATCATTCACACCTTCATCATCTACATAGTAGCATGATTTGTCTTTATTTTTCTTGTACTTATGCTTGTTCTGATAATCATGGTTAGGCCTAAAATATCTTCTAGCTCTTTCTTTAAATTTTGAATTCCTTTCAAGACATCTATATGTAAAATGACCCATCTTATTACATGCAAAGCAATTAAAATGTGGTTTTCCTTCATACTTCTTGTCGGTCCTTTAGGTACTCTTCTAGAAAATAAGGCTTCAAGTTACTAAAACTCTTCATCTTCTTTCTTCATATCCTCTAGTTCCTTCACATGTAAAGCTTTCCAATCACTCTTGCCAGTAGATGATGTAGATGCATGAAAACTAGGTTCAAATTTAATATCTCTAGAAGGTCCAAACTCCTCAAGCTCAAAAGCAGATAATTTCCCAACCAAGGTATCCCTATTAACAGAGGTGTTTTCCATAGTTATAATCTCATTAATTGCAGTAGTTCATCTTATAAGCCGATGGCAAATCTCTTAGTACTTTAGAAAATATTTCATCTTCGCTTAGAGATCCACCACAACATTAAACTCCCAAAACAATCTCATTAACTCTCTCCATAAAAGTGGTAATCCTTTCATCTTATTCCATCTTTAGATTTTTATACCTTACTTGGTAACCATCATGTTTAGCAATTTTAACAGTAGGGTCACCTTCATTGAGTGTCTCTAATATGTCCCATATAGCCTTTGCAGTTGATTTGTCAGTTAGTCACATAATTTGTTGATCAGAAAGTGCACACAAAAGGGATTCTCTAGCTCTACAATCATTCTAAAGCTCTTTATCTAGACCAGCTAGAGGAGGATTGCAAGATGCCTAATTCATTGATGTAACACCATTCTTAGTGATCTCCCAAATCTCCTTTCCAAGACATCTCAAATCAGTTTCCATTTGAATCGTTCATACCCTATGCTTTGTTCCATCAATCCTAGGAATTTCTCTTTGAAAAATAGCAACAGATGAACTTCTAGCGGTTAAGCTTCTACAGAGAGGACCAAGCTCTGATACCAATTATTAGATAGCTTAGATAACCAGAGGACATTGGGAGAGGGGGGGGGAGGGTTAATCAGTTGTCACTGAATTATAGAACTTTAAGCATTTAAATCCTTATTACTGGAACACATAAAATTAATACCAGAATGCATAAATTAAATATCGGAATGACTGATCAAGCATTTAAGCATAAACATAAATCACAAAACATTTACCATTCATCCATAACACATGACACCAGGATTTATACGTGGAAAGCCCAGTAAAGGGAAAAAACATCGTGGGAAGCCTACTCATAGTTAGATAATACTTCTGCAGTAAGTATGTGATTACAATATGAGGGGCCTACACATGCAGGAAGGCCAATAGCCTAGAGCACACTGATCACCACAAAAAGGAGCCGTATTGACTACATAAACATCGGACTACAATCCGGAAAGAAGAGTGAATTGTAAGTATAGCATCTTCTATGCCTGTGTATAGTTCTAGTTAAACTCAATACTAGAGGCCTTAAAAATCTCTTAAAAACCCAATTTGATCACCTATGATCGACCAAACCTTCTGCATATGATTACAACATTATTTGCACATAGATCATCCCATAACCTTGATCTATCAACCCATGATCTACAAAGAGGTCTTACATCATATTTATACTAACCCAGGACCTAAATAGTTAGGTCAGCCACCTAAAAGATAATAGAATAAATTCATAATATAAACCCATAATCCAATGATCAACCAAATTGGCTTAGGCCAAAAAAATGTAAACCAATCATTAAATCCTGTCGGTAACATATCAGGAACATCCTCCAACACGTTACAGAAACCGGTCCATAACCTAGATAATACTGGACCCAAGATAGGTCACCATAAACAAAATTGAAAAACATTGATAAACTAGAAGAGGAACAAGATAACCAACAACATCCTGAAACCCATCTAGAAGTTGCACCAACACCACTTATCATGTGCATCAAAAGATATTCAACAAATCTGTGTCGGTAAAACCTTTACTGGTGACTAGAAGTCCTACTAGAACAAATGATAGTTCCTGAGTGATCAAATCCTAAACCAACTGATCGTGATACATATCTTAATAGCATTAATGTCAGATGCAAACCAATTACATAAAAAAAAACATATTGGATCCTACCTGATCAATATCATAATCAACCACTCTATTGTAACCAATCGGAAACCTATAAACAACCAAAAAAACCGGTGTTGCCATCAATGACAAAACATCAATGCAACACATAATCAATTCCAAATTTCCAACAAATTTTACTTTTGAACTTGGTTCATTGTCAACTAAGTTGCGTTCAACATCTAATCCTTCCTCCTTGTGTATTTTTGCTTCTTCAAGGAGCAAAGTTAAAAGTGTAAATTTTTTTGTACAATTGAATATATATCTAGCTGGAAAAAGAACAGAAACCTATAGAGAAGAAATTATATTAGAATAGAATAAAATGAATGAAATTCAATCATTTACATTTTATTCAATAACCATTGTATCAAATGTACAATTTATAATGAATAAATAGCACACAAGAGAAAAAATGATGCAAGAAATGCATGAAATTTAAGAAGATGGTTAAGAGTTTAACTAAAATTATGAGGTAGAGGTGGCGTTAAAACTCTTTAGTTATCTTACATCCTCAAATACATATGCAACATTCGTTCCCTATAAATCATGACTAGAACATAAAGTTAAAGTGCTAGCATGCCCCCTTAAGTCTAACTAAGGAGAGATATGGGTTCTAGCAACAAAGCCTACTAAGAAACCCAATTAAAAAGAGTAAAAGAGAAAACCCAATTGACAAAAACACCTAACCATTTATTTAAACTAAAGAAAAAAGTTTCAACTACCAATAAAGGACTGCAAATGAATCTACATTGCAACAAGATTGTATTAGAGTCATAGAAACTACTACATGAGTACCTCTAGGGTACTTGAAAATACAGTTGTACATATTTTGCATTTCTCAAATGGATGAATAGATATGCACATGGTCCCTAATTACATAAATTGATCCTTCGAAGACAAGAAGATCTGATTATATAGAAATGTGCTCCAAGCTAATGAACTACACTAATGTCTTCCAATTGGCATGATGCAATTGTTTATCGAATGCTCAATATTGTCCCACTAAAAGGAAACTCTGGAAGCACTCGAGGATGTGACTTTGGAATCTCATGTACTCAGGAACCTTGCTAGAAAGAATGTTTAGGAGAAAACAAAGTTGCTACATTGGAATCTTATATACACAAGAATTTGGAACAAATGAACACTTTTGGTTGCCTATTAGAGGAAGAGAGAAGAGCTCAATGGTTAGTTAGAAACTCTTAATATTCTAAGTTGTTTATTCAGGAAACTTATTAAAAAAACCTATATTATATTCTTTAAGCAGAAACCCCCTACAAACTTTATATAAATTTAATATTTATAAAGTCAAAAATTTCCCAGATCTTTATCATGCGGTTCTTGCAAAGCATGTACATTTTTAAAGAATCGACTTAGGAAGAAAGAAAGGAGCTTGAAAAAATTAGGGAAGAAGCAAAGGTTTATATTTTCCTCCATGGTAATGATAATTTTCATAGAAATATTCTTTCAAATAATTGTTAAAGCTCCGTCTTCTTAGCTCCCAAGTTCGGATGCCATGTGAAATTTAATGCACAACAAAATATAGATGTAGCTAAAAAATAAGAGAAACTTTCAAAGAAGAAATCAAACCATAATAGAACAAAATTAATGCAATTCAATCATTTATATTGTATTGATCAATAATTAATTGTATCAAATGTACAATTTACAATGAATAAATAACACACAAGAGCATAAATTATGCATGAAATTTCTAAAGATGATTTAGAATATAACTAAAAATTCAAAGTAGAGGTAAAGTTAAATCTCTTTAGTTAGCTTACATGCACAAGCACATATGCAATGTCTATTTTCAAAAATCACAACTACAACAAAAGGTAAAGTGTAATAACATTCCAGTTTTCTCAGAGCAGAGATTGAAGCCCATTAAGAGGGTTCTTCCCTTCAAACTTTATGGATTGATTATGTGATGGATAATGTAGTTGTTAACATTCTCATGTGATGAGGCCAGAACAATGGTTATTAACTTCCATCTATAGTATTTTCTAGTTCCCTCTTAAGTTCCTAAGCCTTGGGCCATCTTCATTATTGTTTCTCTTTTGTATGTTGGCACGACATGCGTACGCCAATGTATATGTCAAGTGTGTAAAATCAGTTTTACTTTGAATTTTCTTAACTTTTTTATATAATACATTTGTGTGTGTATAATTTCCTCCACGACACAACAAACCATCTTGTATTTATTTCATTACATACATAGACATGGAATATACAATGGTATTCATTTGAATAGGAGTTGAATTGACATAATAGTGATATCACATATATATTTATTAGAACACTTTAAATTAGAAAAATTATGGGTCATATATAATTTATCTTGAATAAATATAGTTAAAGTATATTTTAATAAAAATTAAATGTCAATTTCAATTTCAAATTCATAGTTTTAGTTGTTTTAATAAGTTGATTCTCAAAATAGAATAAAGTTTTGATATTTTGTTACTCATTTTTCTATTTTTAAAATATGTCTAATTATTTGTGACAATATTCGATAGTATATTAATTCTAGAGATAGGATAATCCATGATATAATACATTATAATATCATAATGGATTTAAGGGGGACATACTCTTGACTCTTAAAAACAATATCTATAATAAATACGTATCACTCTAATAAAACATGACAACACTTACTTATCAAGTTTAACTTGCATTTCATGAGTAGGTGCATGTTTTAAATTACTATATATTTGTAATACTACATGCTTCTAAATAAATAATGTGAATAAAAGTTTAGAAAATAGTAGCTTAGCACTAGTTAACATGAGTACCACAAGTTGATAAATATATTTTAATAACTATTGTATGAGATCTTGTTTAACATTATTATTCCTCTCGTATAATGCATATGGCTTGTAAAGAGAAGATAGTTACCCAATCATAATAATCAATGGCTAGTTGATAGTTAAGAGAAATATAAATGAATACTAAGCATGTGAGTAAGTCATAACACATGAAAAGTGTAATCTAAATCTTTCATTATGGATCACACTCAAAGTGATATCCTACAACCAATCACACTTACCAATAATGTAGCAAGTCACTAATAGCATTATAAGGCATCACAAGCAACATTTCGACCATTATTTCAATAAGCTATATTCAAGCTACACCTATGTTTATGTTTGATCATTACTATTATATTAATGAGCGAGTAAAGCACCTAACTGATATCTAAAGCCAACAAAAAATTTGAAGATGAAACTAATAGTAACCAAAACCTAGATTTCTCTATAAGGAATGAGCATCCTCGAAAGTAGCAATATTAATACTTTGTAACTAATTTTTAAATAGTGTATGTGATTTTTAAATTATTTCTATAGAGTGTAGAAATTGACATGATTTTTTATATGAAATTGAATATATCTACCAAGGAAAAAAATTTGTTGAATATCTTTAGATGAGGAGATAGGATCCCAAAAAACATTGTAGAAATAAGACTTTAGTAAAATAATTGTCTTATATAATTCTTATACAAGTAATTAATTAGGAAGAGAATATTTTAAATTTATTATGATAATAGGTTATATCAAACTATTTCACGTGGTCATTATGAAAATGGAGAGATTTTAGTCAATAACCCTATTTTTAGGGAGTTCATTTTTGTACGAAATTTACTCAAACATTCCTTTTATGGCTAACAATGGTATCTAAGGCGTTATATAAGAGTTAGTTTCCACATGGATTGTAATTCATATTTAACTTTATTTTGTGATGGGGATTGAAATTATTTGTATAGGGGATCATTATGTGATCTGAATTATCGATTCAAATGACAATACCTGAGTGAGAACCAACGGTATTGTAATTTATGTTTACAAGAACCATAAAACATAAAATTGAAGCAAGTCAAAAAGTAATCTATTCCATTTGAAAATCTCACATATAGAAGTTCAGGAGATTCCAAGGGTCACAAAAACCTCTTGAGAATCGAAGTCCAACAGTCACATTTGTTCATTACATAATAAAATCTAAAAACTACAAAGTTTTCAAAAAACTATATGAAATTTTATCCTAACTTCAACTAGGCATAACTTTCTGCTCGAGACTCGAAATTACTAACGTATAGACAAACTAAAAAAAATATAATTCAAATTTTCTTCTAATCATTATCCATTCATTTGATTTTTTTTCTATATATATTAAAAAAATATTGTAACTTTATTATTAAAATTTAGAATTATTGTACCATTTTCTAATCAACAAACAATCAGTTTTAAAATTATGTAAATTGTATATCAAGTTTTATCTGATTAAAGATTTAATTAAGAAAAAACTATTTATTCTCACCAAAATTTTAGAATAGAAGTAATCTATTGATGTACTTACTAAATATATATAGAGTCAATTATTTGTTATTAATTCATTTAATAAAAGATATAACATAAATGAAAAGAATATGAAAGAGAGGAGTCAAATTAAAAATATAATTATAAAAATTAATACTGATAAAATATTAAAATTAATGAATAATAATAGCATGTTTTTCTATCAAAAGTACGAACCTGAGCATATATAGTGTAGGGCCAAAGAGGAGGATGAGTGTGTTAGCGTAGATTACAATGTTATACCACCCAATGGGTAGTTATGTTGTGCTCTTACATGGTACAATTACAAGACGCAAAACTGTTTGATGAATGCCCAATTATGGATTTGTGCGAGGTTCTTTTGTGAAGCATTACTACACAGAAGATCTGCCCTCTTAGGTTGTAAGAAAAGATGTGAAATAAACCAAGATTTCAGACGAAAGAATACGCACTGTGTGGTTCATATGATAAGGACGAAGGTCGGAAATTTTAGTCATTAAAAAGTAACCGTCAACGTTATATGTATCTACAAATAGATAGTGAAGACTTGTTTTTTTCATCTCAACATCTTATATTTATTGCATTATGTTGATGGCACATATGGGCATAAAGATTATGCTACTTTTGTTAGTGGGCCTATATTTTAGAGCACGTTTGGAACTCTCACGATTCACATTATCCATTGAATGACGATGGCCCCTAGTTTGGCTATAGGGTTTTAATTTTTAGTAGCAATTATTATATTCCCCCTAAACTAGGTGCTTTGAAGAATATTTACTCCTGATTTAGAGGACATGGCGGAACATATAAATGACTACTGTAAGGTATGGTTCACTATGGAGGATGTTTTGATATTGTAGAATTTTTTAATTTCGGATCTTGTATGAAGAAAGTTTTCAAGTCCCTAGAAGGCCACCGTGATATGCGACTATGTTTGCAAAAGAACTGGATGTTAAAGAAAATAGTCATTTTTAAATTGGCATAGAATATTGATATATGCAGGCAGCACTTACAAGTGGTAGAGCAAAGTGATATAGTGGTTACAGTGGTTGGATGGCCGCTATCCATCATTTTACAATTGTCTTAATTTAGAGGAATATGTGAAGGAGATTGATTCTCAAAAGGTTATAATGTTTCTATTCAATAAAACAAATACTTTTAAAAAACATATGGAGAAAACATGGGAAAACTACTTTTATTTAGAGTGTACATTATTATAGAGGAGGAAAATCAAACCGCTACAAAGGATGGTTAAACTCTTTGAGGAATCAAAATCCATCTCTTCACTTTGAGAAAACCTTCTAAGTACTATGATATTTTCATGTGTTTTCTACTTAGATGAGAAAAGTGTGCATTATATCTAAAAGTGTGCATTATTGTGAGATGTTGATAAATAAAAATATTTAGACCATAGAGGCCAAAAACATAGGTCATGCAGACCACTTAGATAACATTGTACACTCTATTCCTAGAACATACATGCAAGTCAAGGATCATAGTGATAGTGCACAAATGCCCTATACAAATGAGGTACATAAGTGTATACCAGAAGTGCAAAACAACCAATGTATCATAATGTGTTCTAAGTATAATAAAGGTATGAAATAGGAAAGTAATAGGATGGATAGAATAATAAAAAGACAAGAAGAACAAAAAATTACTCACAAAGGGTCCATGATATGAAGCCTCCAATGCATTCTATATTCTTATTTAGTTTACCTACAGAAATACAACGAAGAACACAATGTCGGGGTGGTTGTGATTAGAAATTTATCATAGTCAAATCCCCATATTGGTATTTCCACCTCCACAAACAACCAGATAGATAGATATCAGTAAAATAGATAAAATGATATAAAATGGGAGAAATTATAGTTGATAAAATAATAAATATGTTAGACAATGAAAAAGGTAACTTGGAAATGAAAACACTTCCATCCAACAGTGAAAACTAAGAGCTTGTTGGAGTAAGGAAGAGCTTAGACTTGCCAAGTCGATAGAGCCTCATCATGAACAACAATGGAGATGAGATCAACAAGGAAATGACAGAAATTACAAGATATTGAGAGTGTGAGAGCTTCACAAATGAATTAGAGTGTTCCCAGAGTACCCAAAGAATCCAAGAGAGGGCCAAAGAGTGAAAAAGATGTGAAAAAGGCAAGTTTAAAGGAGTAGAAGTCATCTCAACATTAGTGTGAACTCATAGAAGTGTTACATTACCAAAATTTGCAAGAATAATTGCAATGACCACCTTTAATTGTGAATATTTAAAAGAGGAATGTACATGATGCATGAATATCTCCATAATTCACATGCGTCCATGCATAATCTGGACCAAATGGTGGGGAAAATAGGTATGACAAATAGCAAGTAAAGCTAATGGGATAGAAGTTCAATCATTGTCTTCAATTCAGCTATAGTGAAGGCCTATGCAATGTGAAATTGAACGGCGTACAATTTGCAATGTTATATTTTGCACCCACTTTAGTGAACAAGTCAAAAAGAGATTCAAGTTAAAGTAGATAGAGAGAAGGGTTAAGAGAGTTATGTCCAATAGGGAAAGGGGAGGAAAAGAATAGTATCCATGTGGAGTTGCCCATAGGGAAGTGACCCAAGTCAAGCCTTCATAAAATGGTGCTAAGTTGTACCATCATAAACCTGTTAGATACAAACAAACATGCTAGATGAAATGAAAAAATTTAGACATGAGATCAATTAGATGGTGATAGTATGGGTAGAAATTTGTGTTACGTTAGATAGTCATATGATCAATTGACATCTAACTGTTACAAAATGAATTGTAGGACAACCATAGAAAAGATGAAGAGATAAATTTAGACATAGATATTGTGGTTTGGCTATCATGTGAGGCAATAAATAAGGCAATTGGATAAAGACATATTTCAAAAAGAAATATGTGACAAGATATCTAAAATAAATATAATCATGAATTTAGATATGATAGACCTCTTAAGAATGAATTTTGTTACATAGAGAGGATCACAAATAATTCTAAGGAGAAGAGATGTTGTGTCATGAAAGCATAGAATGGTGTCTTCATGGAATACTAAGTTTTACAAGAGATAGCACATGATACCCAGAACATCGAGAAATAGATAGGGAGATTCAATTATTCAAAGATAGTAGAAATTATACCAATAAAATTAGAACATATGTATGGTTACATATAAATTAATTATATTTCCAAATTTTTTGAATCTATAGAAGAGAACGTGACTTGACAAAGATAAAATAAAAATTACGATCAGCATGCAAGAAGGTCTAATTTTCCCTACCATTATGCATCATCGTTGAATGATAAAATTCAAGAAACAATGAAAAGAAGAATAATGAGACAAATAGAAGAAGTACATGACATATATTATCTCCTAAATCCAAATACCCATGGAGTAACTTGGGTTCCTAAAGAGAGTGTAAAATTACAAACAAAAGTACAAAGGACCACATAACAATAAACACATTCTAATCTAAAGATGAGAGAACTATTGCTTTAATAATAATCCCTAATCAGATCATCATCCTCCCACTCTTGATCATAAAGGGAGGGAGGACAATGTCCAAGAGTTATGACAACCAAGGTAGTACTAGGTGTCTCACCAGTAGCAAGAGACAAAGATGAGGTTGCCTTAACATTCTCATCTAATAACTCCTATGAGGCAATAGCTGATGATCAAGGGAAGATAGATGGCAATGGCATAATTTTTCTCTACAGAGACAACCATACACCTCACCAAAAAAAAGGTAAGTGACTCAGATAGAGGTTATGAAGCAAAAGCCACAATGTCAACCTCCACAAGAGATGTGGTAATAAACTCTAGAGAAGGTGATTCCTACTCAGCAACAAGAACTGATGTAGACAAAGAAGTTGCAAGAGTTGGTCCTTCCTATGATGAAACTCAAGAAAAGAGCCATGTTAAAAATTATACTTAGGTGGCCAAGGTAATGCCTTCGCATCATTCCTAGAAAGTTTATGGACCCTAAGAAAGCTATGATGGATATGTTGAGAAGAAACAACAGGAGTGGACAAATCCATGGTAGACAACACTTGTTTATGAAGCATGCATATGGGATCTAAAAATGGAGGGACATTAGGAGGAGAGGTGATAAGAGGTGGCTCTAAGGTAGAAGTAATGAATACTTACACCCAATTAGGATGAATCTCATTCATAGTCCTCAGAGTAACTAGAAGAAACTTGAAAGATGGAGAATAAAAAGATGCATGCAAGGTAGGAGCAGCAAAAACTAGAACAAGAAGGGAAGCAAGAGATTAAGTGAAAACCAAAGATTCATCCTCAATCTTGAAAGCAACCTCACACTCCCAAGACATCTACTATTGATGACACTTATGTTTATGTGCAAGCTAGTTCCAACATAAATGGGCTCTATGACCATAAACCTAAGATTAACCTATATCATTATGTGTCATAGGGTGAATCATTTGTCTCATTTTGGGTAGATGAGAAGGCTCAAGAAATGAAAGTGGAGGTTCCATAGAAGTAGAAACTGTAGAAACAAAGAGAGGGTAGGCCTTAGACTCTGGTAATGTAGGTGCCTTTCTTTTTGTAATGCTGGGCATATTCAAAGGAATAGAAGTAACCACTTGAGGTTATATAGTTCATGGAGGATAAGAAGGCCTACCTTGTAGAATGGCATTGTCCTTAACTCTGAACAAAGAGGGAGTGGAAGATGAAGAACACTTTTATACAAGAGCATATTGAGATGGAGAGGCTAATGCAAGAGTAGACAAATAATCAATGGGTTGGACTAACTTAGGTGCTAACTCCCTGATATTATACTTGTAATATGCCTTATATAATATGTTTATATGGGGTAGCATGGGTCCAACCAAACTAGGCCAAAAATGATAAAGAGGAAATCCCACATATAACACTAGTGGTTGATATCTAGTATCCTAGATAGAATGGACAACACCCTCATGTGGAAAATTTAAACATTTGTGCATTATAGAGGCGAATATAAATTATGCTTGAAATTCCTAGGTTCACCTTAAATAAATTAGACTTCGGAATGACAACAAATGTATTAAAAATTGTCTTGGGTCCCATTATTATTGTCAAGGGTACACACCATAGGAGAGATTGAAAGATCATCGCGTATATGAATAATGGCCTTACACTCACCATATTTCACCCTATGCAATATGTTGATGAAGAGGGCCTCCTCTGTGATTACAACAACTCTTTAAGAGGGATCAACATAACACTTATGACAATATTAATATTGATATTATCAAGGATGTAAAGAGGAGTAGGCTCTCCATAGTATGTTGGGCCATGATATATGAATGATATATCTATACTCTTGACCTTTTAACTTGGGTAGAAACAAAAGTGATGGCAACCTTGCGCACTTCCGGGTAGTGACTCAATGGAGGAGAATATGATACAAAAATAAAATTCATAAAATGCAATGGAAAGCAGTTTATATAGATCTACAACTCACTATTTGCCTTAACAACAAACTTACTTCCTTGTTGTTTCTTTTTAATAACATTGATGGTACTATTTTCTATGTGGTCTTGGACAATGTGTCTGAAATGCACACAACACTTAATATCATGTCCAAACACATAGAGATACTGATAAAATTTAGAACCATCATACTAGTGAGGGTATTCTCAATTTTATAAGAGGTAATATCTTGGGAAGGGTTACTAGGTTATCCTTGAATGACAT
Organism: Cryptomeria japonica; assembly: GCF_030272615.1. Lineage (NCBI taxonomy): Eukaryota > Viridiplantae > Streptophyta > Pinopsida > Cupressales > Cupressaceae > Cryptomeria > Cryptomeria japonica. The sequence goes on along the minus strand of NC_081409.1, from coordinate 853,679,821 downwards.
TTGAATCACACTCAAATAAGAATCAAATAGCATAGTAAACATCTGATTATGTTGAGGATCTTGTGTGCTCTTCTCAATTACATGAGGAATTGTTTTTTATTAAGGTAAGTAGGGCAAGGGCCTTGACCCATTTATAGAGGTAGGAAGTAGGATTTTGAAAGGGCCTTGAACCCATGTACAAAGAAGGAAGGCATTCACCCTGAAAAAGAATACCAACTCCTAGACATGGATTTAAAAAAGGACCCACAACCTTCATGGGTTTTCAAAAGGACCGAAAACCTTCACTTCCAGAAAATAACTATCTGGGAAGAAAGATAAGGGATGGAAAATAAACCATCCATCTACAAAACCTCTTAAGAAACCAGGTGCAATAAGAAGGGGGACTTTTCCAAGGTTCCCCTAACCTTTAATAAAGGATTAGGATTGGCTCTCTCAACCAACCAACAAATTTGAGCCTGGATCTATTGGTATTTTTGATGATTGATGTTGTGATTGTCATTGATGGACACAAACTTGCTTTGAGATCCCTTTTTATATGTATGACCTAAGCTCAACCAGTATTTGTTCTCACCCGTATCATGTGTTAGTCTTTACACTATCAGTGTTTTGTAGAAAGTGTTTACCGATCTCAAGCAGTGTGAAGACCCCAAGTAGTTCGAGGATCTCAAGTGGTACAAAGGTTCAAAGTGGTAGAACACATATTTCCTAGTCTTCATTTTTTGTCAAATCGACAACCAGTATTTTGCATAAACTGGTATTTTGTATGAACTGGTAATACTCTGTGATGAGTTACCAATCGGCATTTTGTGATGAGTTACCATCCACTGATTGTTTGACGTTGTTGATGCTTTCGCGGTGCTTTTTGTGTCGTACGTCTAGATACACTACACCTAGGAAATTGTATTATAATCCTATTGGACTGGCATGAAATCAGATTCCTTTATAAGGACATCATGTCTAGGGTTTTAACAAGTTGTTAGGTTTTTGAAAGAGGTTTATGAATTTTTGAAAGTGCGATCAATGAAGAGAAGTTTAGGTCTGCAAGAGAAGGCAAAGTATGAATGTGTTGAAGACTAAAGTAATACTAGAATGCATTAAGAATGAGCTATCAATGATCTAACCAAGCAATCTATGCTATCTACTAGATCACTCACTTGTTGATTACCGACATCTTTGGCAAGTCTAAAGCCGTTAACCGGGTAGGCCCATAAAGCCTTTTTTAAATCCTCTAACAAGGTGGTTCGCATCTGTGGATCTAAAATCCTCCAGCAAGGTAGTCTTTAATCGAACTTATCTCCTAATAGATATTGAGATTCCTAACAGGATTTGTTCTGGTAAACAACATTGGATGACCTTAACTGGCCTGACCTTAACTAGTCTAGTTTCTATTCTGCAGATAGTTACTTGTGAGTTTCATCTCACCGTGGTTTTTCCCATTTGGGTTTCCACGTCAAATACCTTGTGTTATGGTGTTATTGCTCCTGTGGGTGAATGCCTTATTTTCTATTTGGTTTCCATGTGTGTTAACCAGTTTGTTTGTTAAAATTTTTTACCAATTTACTTCTGGATTGTTTAAGTGTTTAAGTTCAGTATTTTTCTCCATACTAATTCACCCCCACGTCTTAGTATTCATCAATTGGTATCAGATCCAACCTTTCTATAAGTCTAACCACTTGGAAAGAGATATGGGGGAATACACTGTGAGGGAACTTACTCATCGACTCACTCAATCTAAGCAAGCCTATGATGAACTTATGGTCAAATATAAGGCCTCTCAGGCAAAAAGAAGAGAGCATGCTGAAAAATTGATGGAGCTATCTGAAAATAGTTCTTCTGATGAAGCGAACATGGAAGCCCTAATTCAAGAAGTAGAAAAGCTGAATAAATCCAATTCCAACCTAAGAAAGGAGTTGGAAGGACTAACTATCTGAATATGTCAAGAGCTTGAGAACTGGAGGAAAGCTGAAGATTTGGTAAAAGACAAAGATCATGAAATCTCTAAGTTGAAGAAAGAGATCAGTGCACTTACCGCTAATCTTCATGAAAGAAAAATGGAAAAATAAGGAGTACACGGTGAACTAAACATGGCTATCTCTGAGAATGCAACCTTGAAGGAATCAAATGCTTCTATTTCCAAAGAACTCAATGAGTCAAAGGAAGTACTTGCCAAATTCAATAAGAGCACTGTCAGCCTAGAGTAGAAGCTAGAATCAGCTAAACCGGTAAAGAATACCAATGGACTTGGTTTCTCTAATTATGAGAAAGGTGAGACCTCTAGAACAAAAGATGGAGCATCAAAGAAACAACCGGCATCAAAGGATAAAGGTAAGCAAAAGTTTGAACCTGTTTGGTTTAACTATCTCAAAGAAGGACACACTGCTAATGTATGTAGAAGTAAGACTTACAACAATTTTCCTTATTTTGTAAATGATAAGCCTAGATCCAATAGATTCAATGGTAATTGTTATGCATGCAACAAGTTTGGGCATAGAGCATTTGAATGCAGGTTTGTCATGCACAATACTGGAAGGTATCCTCAAAGGAATCAAGGAATTTTTCCTAGACCCTCTGGGAACCGGAACCCAAACCAGTTTAATATCTATAATCATCAATCGTGTAGCGGTAGCTATCAAGTGGCAACTGGATGGAGAGAAAACTATTGGATTTGTCATGGTCATGGTCACACTACTGCAACATGTAGAAGGAAGAATGGAAACATGAATAATGGACCTTGGAGAGAACCTAGAATGGTTTGCTATCATTGCAACAAACTGGGTCATTCAGCAAGATTCTGCAGAAGTAGAAAGAGCATATCGGATGACATACTGGTCACTCCGAAAGGAAAGATTGATGTTGAAACTATTCAAGCGGATATGAACAGAACCTAGAAAAAGAAACTAGGAGTGTTGCAAGAAGAACTAGTTTCTGCACCTAGTATGGAAATTTTAGAACTGGCAAACTAAGCATCAGAAAAGCTTAGGGGGAACAAATGGTGAAATTTTTCAAACCCCCAGTTGACACTGATAAAAGACCTTAATAGGTATGTGATACCTATCAGATTGGTAGAAGATCGGAAACAGTAAAAGGCAAATTAGGGTTTATGCCCTAATAGTGGAGCATTTATTATGGTAGGTGGAGAAGCTATTTTAAAAGGAATTTTCAAATCATTTCTCACTATCATTTTTCGAGCGAAGAAGTTTTTTGAGTGCAAACTGAAGAAAAGCGATTTACACTGCGATTCAAATAATTTATCAAAATCCTAAAGAAGAATCTGAAGAAAACATCTATTGGAGGAGTGTAGAATGCAAAGCGGCAATTTAGCAACCGAAGGAGTGTGTGGCGAAGTTCAAATTGCGATGCCCTAAATTTTGATTAACGAAGGTATTTTTCAAAATTCTCTGTTTATCATGGCTTCCGCATCACATACTAGTTCCAGTGCACCCATTGATTCTGTAGACTTCATTCAATGGAAGTCAAAATACAATGCCCTATCTCAAATACCCGTTGGTGTTATAGTGGAAGAAGGCATTTTTGATTACATAGACTATAAAATCAAAGACCTAGGGTCTCTTGTGATCCATTCCCAATTGAGTTTGTTCTGTGAAAAGGATAAGAAGATTAAACCGGAATTCAGCATTCTGGAAAAGAAGAAACTCCACAACATACTCTATTTTTTTGAAGAATTTTCAAATGATCATATTCGCATCATTCTGAGAAAAGTTCATGGTGATAAGATGTATTTAGAGCGGATTCATGACATCACACCAGAAGCACTTCATGATGTCACTAGTTTTTGTAACATTGGGGAAGTGCCAGCCCTAAGGAAGGTCAGCAAGACTGAAATGTCCAAGATCACTAGTTCAGTGAGTGACTCACGTGGAATGACTATCAACTCAATCAAGGATGATCTGGTCAAGTATGCCTGCATGGTGATAGGCTACCAGACATTCTGCGCTAGTAGAATTAACTCTGTCTCTACTGTAGCAGTAAATGTCGCTTACAGGATGATCAAGTAAGATGCATCGTTTGATCTGTGCACTTGTATGCAAAGACAACTTTTGTTGAACCTCAATTTGATCAAACAGGATAATGCATTGAGATTTAAGTTTGGACAACTATTGGTTGGGTTGTTCTTCTACTTCCAAGGTTACTTCCCAAGAGTTGGAGATATTCAGTGGTCTGCCGACCAACTGGTGTCAAAGCAAATCAAGGAAAGCCTACAAGTGGTTGGAACAGGTTATCCGGAAGTGTTGAACAAATACTTTGATGATTTCAGATGCAAGATGAGCCAAAGGATAAGAATATCTAGTCATATAGTCAAAAAGTATGAGGACATTTGCTTCAGCATCAAAGTTGATGTGTGCATAATGGAGGCAGTTGAGCCTAGATAGAAAGAAGTGGAACCAATGGAATATGAGGTAATGAATGATATGCTAGATGGGTATACCTCTACCCTACTTGCCTTTCCTCTTGATGCAAAGGCAAAAGGAACCAGCACCTATCTAGAAAGGGTTACACCAGTTAAAGAACCCTCAGTAAAGAAGGGAAAGATAGTGCCTTTAACATCGGCACCAGTTACTCCATCAAGTCCCAAAGTGACAAAGTGGTCACCAATAAATAAGAACCCAAAAGCGGCATCTGCCAAAGTCTTCGAGAGGAAGCAGAAGACAAAGAACAATTCACCACACTCAGAGCATACTATGTATGAAGAACAACCTAAGAAGACTAGGCAAGCGAAGAAAAAGACTAAGAATGAACCGGAAACATCGGCACCGATAAATATTGACATGTCTCCTTACAAACCTTTTACACATTGCCAAAGAACCATTAAGAATATTAGGAGAAAATTGTTGAATGATTTAATAGATCATTTTGATGATTTCAATAATAATGAAAAGGAAGAAGTTGAATAGGAAATCATTAAGTATTTATGTGTTAATGACCGGTCACCATCAGACATCAAATCTATGACACCGGATTATTTAGACATCAAATGGTGCATTGCCATTGAGAAAGAATAGGAAATAAGAGAGGAAATATTTGCACAATATTTTCCTGATGTATCTAATTCAGAACTCTATGAAATAATGGAGAACTTTAAAGGCCTCTTCTTCATGAGAAGAAGAAGACTCATGTTGCTTGAAGGAAAAACCTCTGAAGTGGTGAAAGATACTCACTCTCATACCAAAGCCGCTCTAAGACTGCATCAAGTATCTGAGGCAAACCGGAAAGCTGAAAAGGAACCAGAAATCAAAAAAATGGACGAGGTCTTCAAAAATGAAGGAAACCCAGTTACTGAACCTATAGACACTATTGATGTTGATGCTATGGATGTAGAGGATGATACTCTAGATGCACCAACAGAAATAGAAGGTCGGGAGAAATAGGAGGAAGACAAGAGAAAACAGGAAGAGGAGGAAAGGAAGAAATAGGAGATAGAAAAGACAAAATAGGAAGAAAAGAAAGAGGAAGAGAAGAAAAAGAAAGAGGATGAAAAGAAAAGAAAGAGGAAGAGAATAAAAAGAAAGAGGAAGAGATTAAAAAAAAGAGGAAGAGAGGAAAAAGGAAGAGGAGAAAAAGAAACAAGAAGATGAGGAGAAGAAGAAGGAAGAGGAAAAGGAAGAGGAAAAGAAGAAAGAAGAGGAAAAGAAGAAAGAAGGGGACAAGAAGAAGAAGGATGAAGATGAAGTGAAGTGGAAAGAGGAGGAGAAAATGAAGGCAGAAGAAGACAACAAAAGAGAAGCAGCATAGAGGACTCAGATGAAGACTCTAAAGGCAACCGGTAGTCAAGCCAAACCAATTGACATTACAAGTCCCATTGACCTCCAGTCTGTAAATGAATCGGAGCTGTTGTAGAGCATTAAACATGCTTAAGAGCGATTGGATGGTCTAAGGAGGAAAAATGAGGAAGATGTTATCCAAACTGCGGTGGAAACACTCACCAATCTAATACTCGGTATGAACATCCCCAGTACCGATTCCTCACTTGCCTGATTAAAGCTTCTACGTACAGTTGTGGATGACCAGGTCCAAAGCCTAGAAGAAGTTGCAGAATCAAATGCCAAAAAGGAGCATGAAAAGGCTTTGAACATTGCCTTGGTGAAGAAGTTGAATGAACTCTGGTCAGAACTTCAAAAGGCATAAAAGGACAACAGAGATGCAATGGATGAGGGCAATCTACTACTTAGAAAGATTTGTCAATCTCATTTATTTTGTGATGATGTGCTCACTCAGATGAACAAACTGCAATCTGATATGCAGTCATTTATTAGAACCTTCAAGATGCCATATGATTCCTTTTCCACATATGGTCAAACTGTTCACTGGCTTCAACTATAGTCTGTAAGACTTGAGGCAAATATAAGCAACCGGACACACAACTTGCAGGAACTTCAACTGATCCTACTTCCACGACTACAAATTCTCCAAAAATGCTATCTAAATCTAGATGCCCTAATAGTCACTCAAGAGATGAGTATGATAGATGCCATGGAAGAACAGGTCTCTCAGATGCAGATAGAGAAAGAGATGGCTACCTCCCTACTTGAGTCATGGTCCTTATCCATGAAGCAATTTTTGTAGGACTTTAAATCCATTTTTGACAAGTTTTACTCTTTATTGTCATTAATATTTATTATTTTAATACTAATGAAAAAGGGGTTAGTCAGCAATGTTTTTGTCATTATTGGCAAAGGGGGAGAAGTATATAAAATTTTGATGTCTTGATGTATACTTTCATGTTTACCTCTGATAAGGAATAGTATACATTGTATTTTCTACAAAAGGGATAGTGTATATGCTTAGGGGGAGTAATTTTGATTATGGCATATTTTCGTTGTAAAACACTTAGATATCAAAAATTTCCTAAGTGTTGCCATCAATGCCAAAAGGGGAGATTGTTGGTATTTTTGATGATTGATGTTGTGATTGTCATTGATGGACACACACTTGCTTTGAGATCGCCTTTTTATATGTATGAGCTAAGCTCAATCAGTATTTGTTCCAACCGGTATCATGTGCTAGTCTTTAGACTATTAGTGTTTTGCAAAAAGTGTTTACCGATCTCAAGTGGTATGTAGACCCCAAGCGGTTCAAGGATCTCAAGCAGTACAAAGGTTCAAAGTGGCAGTACACATATTTCCCAATCTTCATTTTCATCAAACCGACAACTAGTATTTTGCATAAACCGGTATTTTGTATGAACTGGTAATACTCTATGATGAGTTACCAACCGGTATTTTGTGATGAGTTACCATCCACCGATTGTTTGACAGTGCTGATGCTTTGGTGGTGTTTTTTGTGTCGTATGTCTAGATACACTACACCTAGTAAATTGTATTGTAATCCTATTGGACCGACATGAAATCAGATTCCTTTATAAGGACATCATGTCTAGGTTTTTAACAAGTTGTTAGGTTTTTGAAAGAGGTTTATGAGTTTTTGAAAGTGAGATCAATGAAGAGAAGTTTAGGTCTGCAAGAGAAGGTAGAGTATGAATGTGTTGAAGACTGAAGTAATGCTAGAATGCATTAAGAACGAGCTATCAAGGATCTAACCAAGCAATCTGTGCTATCTGCTAGATCACTCACTTGTTGATTACTGACATCTTCGGCAAGTCTGAAGCCCTTAACCTGGTAGGCCCATAAAGCCTTTTGTAAGTCCTCTAACAAGGTTGTTCACATCAGTGGATCTAAAATCCTCCAGCAAGGTAGTCTTTAATTAGACTTATCTCCTAACAGAGATTGAGATTCCTAACAAGATCTGTTCTAGTAAAGAACATTGTATGACCTTAACTGGTTTGACCTTAACCGGTCTGGTTTCTATTCTACAAATAGTTACTTGTGAATTTCATCTCACCGTGGTTTTCCCATTTGGGTTTCCACATCAAATACCTTGTGTTATGGTGTGATTTCTCCTGTGGGTGAATGCCTTGTTTTCTATTTGGTTTGCATGTTTGTTATTCTGTTTGTTTGTTAAACTATTTTACCACTTTACTTCTGGACTATTTAAGTTCAGTATTTTTCGGCATACTAATTCACCCCCCCTCTTAGTATTCATCAGGATCATCCATCAAGGAACCATATTCTCACCAACTCAACTTCTCTTCATCTTTATAGAGGAGGATCCCACCTCAATGGGAGCCAAAGAGAAGAAGACAGATAGAGGGACACACCAAACAGACCACAAACCAACATCTGGGTAGCACCCATTGAGATAATACCATATAGAGAAACCTCTAACCTCCTTTCCAATGTAGATCCCCACCACAATAGGAAAATTACCACCACAATAAGGAACTAGAAAGAGAGCTGCAAGAGAAAAATACACCATTTCAACAATAGGGCAGCCATCAAAACCCCACCTCAATAGTGGTGGCCTTCACCTCCACAAAAGCCATGTTGGAAGAATCCCATCCAAGAGCATCACAAGCCTGAATTAAGGAGAGAGGGATAAGAAGACCATTGATGAAAAGTTACCTTAACCAAAAACATACTAAGGCCAAAACAAACCCTTAAAAATTGCTAGCAACCTTCTAGCCAAGAAGAAGAAGAAGAAGAAGAAGAAGAAGATTCTAGAAAACAAAATGACAAAGAGAACCAGACACACTTTAAACACCAACAAAAGAACAAATAGAAAGGGCCCATGACAACCCTAAAAAATAGGGTAGAGAACAAAAGAACCCTATCCCACAAGAGCGATGAAGAAACACATCTCCACTCTGAATACAAGGAGAAACATTCAATGGAAACCTTTGAAGGCGGATCTATCCATAGCCATAGAGGGAGAAGAAGACCATCCAATTCCTCATTCCACTCATCAATCACCAAAGTTGAAAGAGGAAAAATAAAGAGAATCCTTCCAACAAATAAAGACCCAATAGAGAGAACCCCACCAAAGATAGTATAAGATATCCTAAAACTACACTCCAAGAACTAGGGGCAGAGAAGCCTAATCACAACACCATCAAGGGAAGGGATGGTCCAACATTGAAAGAAACAAAAATTCTAAAACTCTCTATCCCTTGCCTTAAATACCACAAGCATCTAGCCAACACAGAGTACCCATGGTAGCTACAGGGCCAATCAACAAGCAGGAGCATGCAAGTAAAGGTCGAAAAAACCACTAAGATCCCCCCAATATGGGAGAAGGAAGACAAGAAAAGGGGCCAACTGCATCCTTTACAACCATGAGGAAGCTCTCCGACAAAACCAAGACATCCTCACCATCACTAAACACAATCACTGCGTAGCTGCAAGAATCACTGTAAGCTCTATTGTAGGGTAAGGGAAGGAAAGCCTAGTAGGGAAAAGGAAGCCTAAGTCTGTCCTTGAAGATCATCTCCCCATCATCATCCCCTTCATTTGAGTTCTCTGCTCCATCACCAAAAACCCTACCACACGACAACTGTCGCTTGTGCTCTCCATTTTCATCGAAAGTAAATTTGCCTAGGGAATTGTCATCATAGCTTAATTTTTCATGGACCCACTTGAGGAAGACATGGATCCAAATTTATCAACATGAAAATTTGTAGTTGAAGCTCTAAATTGAGTCATCATGTGTTGGTAATCCATGACTGAAGTGCAAAGATTATAGAGAGATGGATACTTGTTTAAAGAATCTTTCTCCCTCCATGGCGACTACAAGCTACTAATGATCATCCTCTGGATATCTTTGTCAAGTAGAGCATAAGGGATCTTACAGAAGACAAATTGATATCTTGAAATAAAATCAATGATTTTCTTATTAGGTTGTTCCTTACAATTAACAAGGTCGGCGATAGTGACCCTACTACTAATGTTAGCCTAAAATATTTAGAGTAACAAATTCATCAACTAGTCAAAAGTTTAAATAAAATATTCAAATAAAGAACTATACCATTCTAGCACAGTCTTTTTGAGACATTGATAGAATAGTTTGACCAAAAAGTAATCTTGATTATAAAGTTTACTATAGAGAATAGTTAAAGAATCTATATGTATTTGACGATCGCTATCACAATTATGTCTATCCAATTTCAGAATTGTCATTCCTCGAGGTAGGGGAACATTAAGGATATGCAGGGAAAGTGAGCTATGATGGTAGTATGGAGGAAGTGATGATTGATTAGTAGCATTGGTAATTTTTGTAAGTTGTTATTATATTTTCCCCATATTCTTTAATTTTATATTAAATATTAGAATGAAAGTTGGAAGAGGGGGAGGCAGATTACCCATGCTAGTAGAAACCTAAGCAGTAGTGACATTTTCAATACTAACACTAGAACCAACACCAAAACTAGCACTAGCACCAATACCAATATCAACACTAGTTCCAATGGCAACTATAGAAGCGTGAATACTAGAATTGGTGACAATAGAGATAGGAGGAAAAATGGCATACCCAAAGGGATTCTAAGAAACATTGATACCTAGAAGAGCATTTCCAATGAGAAAATTGTTAATAGGGTTGTATAAACCATATGGAATGACATCCCAACATAGAAACACCCAATTGAGGACCAATAATGTTTCACAAAGTGTCCTAAGGCTTAGCTACAATGAAAGGCACATGTGATTCTACAATCATTGTTAATTTTTTGAGTACCTCAAGGCCCTTATGATTAGAGATAAGCATATCCCTCAAACTACTAATGACAAAACAAAGAACATTCTCTCAATTAAGAAATCTTTTAAATTCCCTTAGATTATCCTCAAGGGATTGAATTTGATAAATGGAAGCATGAGAGTAGATTAATGATCCATAGAAGGGGACCCAAGAGGGATATTTGTCCAATTATTGTGCTAATAATTAGGTTGAGAACTAGATGTAGGTGAAATTGCCAAACCTAAACCCAAAGGAAAAAATTGAGAAGTGAAAGGATAAATAGGATCCGCATTCCTTGAGAACATTGAATCTAGTCTATTAGGGAGAATACTTGATCTCAAAGTCCTTATCACCACAATTACCAATGTGGTTTGGGTCATAAATCTCATGGAAGAGATTAACAACACTCTTTCAACCTCAAGAATGAGCAAGAAAAGGAAAGATAATTTATTTTTTTTAATTTTTAAAAAGTTTTGCATGGAGCTTTGACAAGTTTTAATGAAGAGATGAGTTTCACATTGAGTTCACTGGAATGTAGAGGTAACTCAAGTCACTATGAAGGGTGGTCAAACACTATGAAATCTCAAAATTGAACTCTTCATCCCAAGAAAACCTTTAGGGTACTATGACCTATAAGTTTTCTCACTTAGATGACAAAAGTGTATGTAACTGTGAGATGTTGATAGATCAAACTATTTAGACCATATAGGCAAAAAACACTGGTTATGGAGAGCACCTAGACAAATCTATATTATCTCTATTGGATATTGTTGAGAAGTTTGCTAGAACAATGTTTTGTCATTGATGCCAACATATTCTTTTGTGTGTTGCAGTCAAATTATATGAGTTATTTTGGTTATTGTGTTGCAGTTGAGCTTATGCGGTTTAATGGTTTTTGAGATACTTATCTCTAGTTGACTCAACATAAGTTTTAGTGGTCCACTTGATGATTTGATCAAGTTGTAAGGTCTGGTACTATGGTTATTAATCAGTTGTTCGTGTTATTCGACATTCTAATTTGTGCTCCACATTGCTCTAAACTTACAATATATTTTTGTGTGGATTTGGTAGAGTATTTGGGATGTTCAAGTGTGTCCTCAATTCTAGTGGTTCATGATTTAGAAGTCTACAAGAGAATCTTTCAGGTTGGTAGTCAATTATGCTGGTGTTCTTGAGTCCTGATAAAGAGATGATGATCATTCTAGTAATCGGAGTTGTTATGGTTATTGTGGTGTAATTCATGATGGTTGTGAATGTTTCTAGATCATTTTTTATCTATGTTCTTGGTCTACATTAATCGTTGTGCATGTACTAATCATTTTATTGATTCTATGGTGTTCTTGGTGTTATGCGACATTTATGGAGTTGTGTGTTGTGAATATTCAAGGCATAATTCTTCGAGGTGTTTCATAATTTTGATGTTGATTTAGGTCTAGTATATGGCTTAGCCAACATTGTTTTGCTCTGCATATGTTTTTGTAGCGTGTAAGGTTATTATTTTGTAATTTATGTTGAGGGTTTAGCCAAACTTGAAATATAGGATGATGATTTGTATATATTCATGCAATATTCATTTCTGAGAGGCATCTGCATGTGTGAATATTATATTGATCACTTAGTAGTAGAAGAGAAGAGTGAAGAGGTGTGAAAGAGTGTGTAGAAGTGTAAGAGCAAAATTTGAGTATATGTGCTTAACCGGAACTATAATCAAGAATTAGGACATACAATTTCCTCAGTTCATGTAATATGGATTGTTGTTCGAATCTTGTGTAAGATAGTGATTCTTCCCTAGGGTTGTAGCCCTTATTGAATTTGAGCAGTGATCTATAGGTAGTGAGCCTGAATGCATGTGCATTCCCCATTATAATATTTCACTTATTCCTAAAAGGGGATTATCTCATTTTGTGTAGGTTCCCACAATGTTTTTTCCCTTAAGAGGGTTTTTTGCATCAAAAATCTTGGTGTTGTGTATGTTATTGATGTGGTGTTAATTTATGCTTTAACTCTTAACTATCAGGTTTTAATTTTTAGGTTGAATTGTGTAGAATTTTTGAGAAAACTGATTCACCTCCTCGCCCTTTGAGTTTGTTGCATTTTTGCCAACAATATCTTCCTTGGATGAACATGTGGGACAAAGATGTCAAAAAAATGCTCACATACTTTGTACATATGAGGTATGTAATTCTATACTAGAAGGTGGGAAAAAACCATTGTATCATATTGTGTACTAAATATAATTAAAGTAGTAAACAAGAAACTACTAAATGAAATATATTAGCAAAAAGACAAGAAGAATAGAGAAATAATTAGAACGGGTCCTTGATATGAAGCTTCCAACATGTTCTATTTTCTTCTCCATTGTACTTGCACACATATAACCAAGGACAAAATATTGGGCTAGTTGTAATTAAAGGTTTTCCATAGTCAAACCCTTGTTTCGGTGTTTCCACCTCCATAGGAAATTAGATACATAAATATCAATAAAATAGATGAAATAATAAAACAAGATAACTCAAAAAGAAAACACTTCCCTCCAACACTAGAAATGGAGGAAGCAAGAGCATAGAATTCCCAAGTCAATGAAGCTTCACCATGAACAACAATGGAGATGAGATGAATAAGGAAATAGATGAAATTATGAGAGATTGAGAGTATGAGAGATTCATGAATGCAAGGGAGAGTGCCAAGAGTATCTAGAGAATTGCAAAGAGTGCTAGAGAGTGAAAATAAGGTGAAAATGAAAGTTTAAAGCACTAAAAGACATCTCGATATCAATGTGAGCTTAGAGAGGAATTACACTACAATAATTAGCAAGTTTAACATCTCAAAAACCACCTCTAATAACATATATTTTGTAGGATGAATAAGTAGCATGCATATATCTTCATGATGCACACACATCCATGAATAATTTGGACCTGATGGTTAGGAAAACAGGTAAGACACATGGCAAGACAAGCTAATGGGATGGAAGTTCAATCATTGTGTTTATTTTGGCTAAACTGAGGGTCTATGTGATGTGAAATGACATGGGGTGAAATTTGCAATGTTACAATTATATGCATTTAGGTCAAGTATGGCAGCTTCATTTTCTTTAGAAGATAAAGAAGGGTTGAAATCTACAAGTTTTGTAAAATCCATAGAAGAATTATAAAATTTGGGTGTCTCATTTGAAGATATTAAAGTATATGATAGAGAAGATATTTTGAACCATTTGTAGGAGCTCAAAGCAATTTTAATATGTATTAAAGCTTCAAATTGTGATTCAACTCATTATCCTAGTAGATTATCCATTATCGACTTGGGTACATTACATGTTGCTTCTACACATGTAGCTGTTCATTGGCTATCACAATGTGTGGAAAATTGGTGGCTAGAGGTAGTAGAGGCTGGAGGAATTTCAATCATTTCAATTATGTTTCTCACTTTGAGATGGTGTTTTACTTGAGAACCATATATTCAATAATAAAAAAACTATATACAATAAAAAAATAAACAAAAATATTCTCATCAATACTTGGTTTCTTACATATCTTTTCCCTGAAGGATTTGAAAAAATTCATTTATTTACGTCAAAATATGGTGGTCGTACACATGTGTGGTATGGTCCTGAAACAAGCATTTTGAAAAAGTGGTTTTTAAACATGCCTACTAAAACACATTTTCTACCATGTAGGTACTGAAGCAAATTACATATTTAAAAATTAGACTCTGAGCACTACATTTTCTATTAAACTGAATTTTTTTAGATTCAATCTCTAAGTGCCTCAAAGTTTCATATCAATCGACAAAAAAAATGAAAAATAGGGAAAATACTTCCACTTTTTGCCCAAAAGTGGTACTCAACTTGTTGCAGCCAGTATGGTTATACTACTAGTTATATAGACAACTATCTTGCATGGTTACATGGTGTAGTTTCAAGATGCATAATTCTTTGAGTTATTTTTCCTTGTATTAAAGGATCATACAAATGAAAAAATCATTCAAGTATTCATCCCTTCAAAGTGAAGGTGATTCAAAAATAAGGGAAAAAAAAATTAGAGAAATGGCTTTAGTAAAGAAAAATTCTAGATTCAACAAATCAAATAAATAAAAATTGAGAAAACCATTAAAGTTAATGAAATGAAGAAATAAAACTTAGAAGGAAGAAAGATCAAAATAAAATGGAGTGAGGGAATGTGGAAGCCAAACCTAAAGAAGAAAATGTGAATTAAAGATTAATAGAAAAAATGATAAATGGCTATGTAAAAATAGGCAAAAGGAGGAGTTTTGAAAGGGTAGTTTAAGGGAGAATAAATGGAAGAAAATAATTTAGCTTCAAAATTTTAAATTAATAGAAACTTTCAAAATAAAATTCAAAAATAATATGGAAGTGAACTAAAGAGATAGAATGATAGGGACATGACATGGAGAGAAATAAAACAATGACACAGTAAGATGAAAGAATTTCATGACAAAGAGAATGAGTGAAAACATCTACAAAAAGGAAGAAAGTGAGAAAGCGAGTGTATAAAATATGGAAAGGAAGAAGGTGAAAAGGTGAAAAATAAGGAGTAAAAAGAACATGATGCCAACGGTAAAGATTATTTTGTCTATGAATTTTAAAAATTTGTGATTTATATTAAAAATTCAACTAAATCTAAACAAAAACTCTCTTGAAAAAAAGTTTCATGAAATAATAATTTCAATGTCAGAACAATAATTGTTTTAAAGCACTTTCCAAGCTTTCAGTTTTATAATATAGGTGTTCTCTCAAAGTTGATTTTGATGAACAAACTACAATGTCAATATATGCTATCTTCTTCCATACTCTTTCAATAAACTAAAATATTATCAAAGATAAATTTACTAATAATAAATATGTGAGAACATTAGATTCTTAAAATTGCTTAACAAAAATTCAAGTAGTCCTTTTTTTTTTTCAAAAACTATTCTATTTTGTTATGTGGTTGATTTGAACAAATTAGTTATGAATTTATTTCACTAGAATAGAATATACAATAATATTTTATTTTCATTCCAATATCTTTAAAAGATGGACACAAAAAATAAGTAAAATATAATTATTTTTATACAATTGTAATAAAAAAAAAAAGTGAGAAACAAATCAATTTCCTTCTCAACCATAATGATTATATTTATCCTAATGACAATCAAGACAACATTTTTTACCGTATGTCAACTCAATTCGTCATGTGTAGTCCCTTGAAACACCTACTTGATTGATAGGCTCATGTAAGGTAGTAATATATTAGAAATGAATCCAGGAATTCATAAACTCTGAAATTCTCTTTGAAAAATATTAACCGTTTTAAAATGCAATCATAAGATTCCCAATTTTTAGCTGAGTTTTGGGAAATTTTAAAACAGTATAGCTTATAAAGTCGTGTATTAATGAACTCTATGAAATTTAATATGAATTCCCAGAATATGCCTAACTGAACAAATCACGCTAAATCAATCAAATGAGTTTCTATGATTATCATTTAGATGTTAAGTGAACTCATTCTGTAGTGAATGGGCAAATTTAAGCAAGTAATATCTAATTAAGTAGGTGATTGAAACGCTTCCATATCATCGCTGCTATGCCTATATCCTAATATTGTAGCATTAAACACACCATCAAAACTCTATGCATCCTCTATATCCATTTAGAATGCATATCAACAAAGCCATAGCGCACAAATTATTTGCCCTCAAATCTACATTTGATAATATATGCATAAGATAACTCACCTAATCCCAAATCCATTAAAATGTTGGAGTCTAATCTCACCTACCCAACCCACATGCTCTGTATACACAGGTTATCTACAAATTTAATGGCAGGATTTGAATTGATTTTCATCATCAACTCCAACCTGAGCACTGTACCATCTGAAGTCTTCACACTGTTTATGGGAAACATGAAATACGATATTATATTGTTGTTCTAGACGTTTCTTCACGCTATCTCAGTTTCCAGAAAGATCTAAAGACCTCAATAAAAAGGAGGCATTTCAGTTTAGTGATGGATGAAAAATGGATTGTGAATGAAAAATCCCTTTTTATTTTCTGCTTTGTTTTCTCCTTGCTATGTTTTGTGTCTATTTCCTCCCCTGTTTCTAGCAGTGGTATCAGAGCCAATGGTAGCCATGTAGGTCCTAGAGAGCCAGTAGTATTTGTGCATATGTTCTACAACTATCAGGAGAATTTCAAAGCTGAGGAGGAAGGCGCTGAAGGTATGTGCAAAAATTATGTAGAAGTATGTGAAGAAAACTCCAAATAAGAGCCATAGGAAATCTGCAAGAAGTGGTAGCACTATTAATAGAAGGGATCCAGTCAAAGATAGATGAAGCAACAGTATTAAGGCTGCCTGTTTAAGAGATCTCAGTGTCGAAGGATGTTGCTAGTAAGTAAATCAATCATCTCTGAAACTGTTTAATAGTTTACACTATATTACAAATCACCATTCCAAAAGGAGATTACTCAAGCAAAAAAAGTTGTTAGTGTTTCCTTATTAAATAGATAATGGGTTTCAACATAACCAAGGAAAAATAGTTTGATTCAGTATTAGTTGATCATGATTAGTAGAGACCGTAGAAAAGGAAAGACAATGTAAATGTTGTCAAATAAAAAAAGGGGCTTGTCATAGATGATTGGAAAGAGAAAAAGAAACAGAAGAGGGAAAGTCTTTTTGTAGAAATACAAAATTTAAGGTGTAGATTTGGAAGAAAAATATTGTAATCTCCTAAAGCAATGTTGCATAGCTCTGTATTCTGCTTCAAAATGTCAGTAATGTTGAATGGAAAAGTTTGCAGATTTTGTGGTTTTCTGTCAGTTCTGAAAGTTGGCTAAAATCTAAAAGTAATAGATTTTGGGAAGATTACGGCCATAGTGACAAAGGAAATCATAGATTAGTGAAGGTACGTGGTATTGTTCAAATCATAGTAGCTGATCCAATAAGGTAAGTTAAAAATAGTTTGTTCCAATGGGAAAGATAGGTAAGAAGATGAAGAAAAAAAAATGTGAATTTAATTAGTGAGATGGATGTTTTACAAAAAAGAGTTAATAGAAATGAAGAAATCAAAATTAGAGATGATAGCAATCATAAAAGAGGGACAAACTAAAAAGTGTAAACATTTGGATGAGAATTATGAACTTGAAAAAGAATTAAACTAACTGAAAGAGAAAAATGAAGATCTACAAGAAAAGTTAAAGTTGTTTGATGAGATTAGGAAAAGGAATGAGGAGTTAGAGAAAAGAGTAATGTTGTATGAGGACTTAAAAGAGAAACTGAGAAAAGTAGAAGAGAAGAATAGTCTATACAAGATGGAAATATCAAAACTAAGATAAGAGAATGAAAGTTTAAAGAAAAAGCCACTAGTTAGTGATGCTTCATGTTATAGTACTTTTTCCCATGGAATGGAGTTATAATATATAGTATTAAATAAATATAATTATGGACATTATAATTGTTATGAAGGGTTATAACTTTTGTTACCACCCTTGAGACATTATTTAAATCCTGTGAATCAATAAAGAAGGACACAAAAAGGGAGAAAATGATAGAAGAAAAAGAAATTGAAAGAAGCAAAAGCTAGAGGATAGTTAAGGCATGTGGGGTTCATGTCAGGGCTGTGTTTATTTCATGTCATGAAGGCATGTGGGGTTCTGTGTAAGAACCATGTTTATTTCATGTCGTGAAGGCATGTGGGGTTCTATGTAAGAACCATGTTTATTGCATGCCATGAAGGCATGTGGGATTTTGCGAAAGAACCATGTCCTCCTAGAGTGCTCCTCTAACTAATCCTCTATGTGCAAGAAAGCAGCCTCTCCGTGATTTACAGATATGTATTAATCAATCTCATATAGTCATTGCCCTAATGTTTCACCATTGCAAATCATTATAATTTTTCATTACTTGAATAAATTACTTTGATACTTTATTAAAATACTGTGTAAATACTTAATAATAAATAGTGAATTTAATACCTCTGTTTTAAATTATTTATTTTAAGTAAAAGGTTAATTACATTAGGTTTAACTTAATATTTGATTTATTTAATCCACTGCAAATACTTAATTAATCATAGGGGAAAAGTACTATCACATTCGATCTTGAGAGCCTGTACGAGATCATCCAATTTTATTTGATTCTCTTGCTACACATCTGTCTTCCTTGCATTACACATTAGAAAATAAATGACCAAGACAATAAAATAGTAGTTACCTTTTACTTTTTGATTCAAGATTGTTAGATTCCCTATAAATTATTTACCAAAGTATTTACCACCAAGACAATAAAATAGTAGTTACTTTTTACTTTAGGTTTTGATTCAAGATTATTAGATTCCCTTTAAATCATTTACCAAAGTATTTACCATCACATTTTTATTACTGAATGTGACTTTATGAGTGGATTACTTTTCATTAAGACTTTATGAGTGGATTACTTCTCATTAAGAAATAATAAAGTTAATAAAATAGGCCAAATTTTAACATCTTTAAATGTAAATATGGTAGTTTATGTAAGAAATAGTAACCATTCTTAGTAGACACTAACTTTGAATTAACCCTTTGTATGTTCTTAGTAGACACACATAATCTATCAATCTTTCATAATTAAATTATATTTTAGTTTGTTGTATGTATTAAATTTTTTTTGAACCAATGACATTTGTTTTAATTTTATTTATGTTTTTTTTTTTTTCTATGAGTATATAACAAAAACCCTGGATTTCATAGAGAGAGAGATCTGCATCACCTTTGCCTTTTGCAACTCTCTGAGTGCATTGTTCTAAAATTATTTTCACTAGTTCCTTGCTGCATTCCCAACTTGATAGGTTACATTGTGGGCCCATAACCCATAGGCCTAAGATCATTTTAAAAATTGGTAAAATACTTTAGCTACTAGAATATGCTAGTTAAATAATACAATGGCTTAAAAGTTTCAGAACTAAAATGTTCTTATTACCTTTAGACATGGGGACATGTACAATTTTTACAGGGGGAGAAAGGTTCCACCTTTAAAATAATATATGTGGGATAGATTCATCAAATATATTTAGAACTTCATTTAATGATATTCATTTGAAGATTTTATGGTAGCAACAATATAGAAAGATGCAATGAAGCCCTTGACTTATCTTCAAAACTTAGAATTCATCACAAAGCTAATAATATTGCAGTATTTAATCTTATGATACAACTAAATTTACAAACATTGTGAAAGCAATGGTAAACCCAACAAATAAACACTATATGGTCCTTCAGGATCATAGAAATTACTAGGGATCACTAGTTTTCTTGTGCTTCTATAATTTTTATTATGATTTTCCTATAAAATAATATTCTATAGCCATCATTAGATCTCAATGACCTTGTTAAGACTCATCTTCTATCATTGTTTTAAACAAACTATCAACTTAAACCAACCTTCACCCTTGGATTTTAATAAATTAATGGTTACACCTAATGTTTCCCTATGAAGTGCTCAATACATATTAATAATTTGATTTTCTTTAGTTATTGTTAAAATGCTCGACAAGATTACCATGGTTTATTTTACTACATACTTTGTTATTGGACTTGATCAACCCAATAATATTAAAGTTATTGTATATAAAAGACAATTGTGTATTTGTTTTGCAAAGAAGATATTCATGTAGTCTGAAATGCATGAATACAACCTTAGAATGTATTTTCAGTATATAATTATACTTTTATAATTTACAAGTGACTATATAGGAATAATTAAAACATATATTTATGATACGTTTTATCATTAGAAAAAAGAGTATGGAACTGGTGAAATTTGTCAAATTAAAAGATGGCAAGAATATAGATGAATTAAAATAAAAATGGAAATACAATTAAGTATGCACATATTCAATGTTAGTATTTGATTTATTGATCATAATTTTTGAGTTGTGATGCAGATACATCTCTTGCTACTAAGGACAATAGCTAAATTACAGGGGGAGAAATGTTATGGGACTTTTTCCCCTGGAATGGAGTTATAATAAATAGTATTAAATAAATATAATTATGGACATTATAATTGTTATGAAGGGTTATGACTTTTGTTACCACCCTTGAGACATTATTTAAAACCTATGAATGAATAAAGAAGGACACAAAAAGGGAGAAAATGATAGAAGAAAAAGAAATTGACAGAAGCAAAAGCAAGAGGATAGTTAAGGTCTAGTGGTTGAGCATTGGGCATTGGAGAAGGGGCATACAGTGTGTGTCCAACTCAGGGTACAACATACACCCAGGAGTGTCCTGGCCAAGGCTATGTTTATTTCATGTCATGAAGGCATGTGAGGTTCTGTGTAAGAACTATGTTTATTTCATGTCATGAAGGCATGTGGGGTTCTGTGTAAGAACCGTGTCCTCCTAGAGTGCTCCCTTGCCTAACAACCCTATACCTATAACTAATCCTCTGTGTGCAGAAAAGAAGCCTCTCCGTGATTTACAGATATGTATTAATCAATCTCATATAGTCATTGCCCTAATGTTTCACCATTGCAAATCATTATCTCAATGTTTTATATATTCTGAGTAATTAGTTTATCATTACTTGAATAAATTACTTTGATACTTTATTAAAATTCTGTGTAAATACTTAATAATAAATAGTGAATTTAACACCTCTGTTTTAAATTATTTATCTTAAGTAAAAGGTTAATTACATTATGTTTAACTTAATATTTGATTTATTTAATCCGCTGTAAATACTTAATTAATCATAGGGGAAAAGTACTATCACACTTCATGTTACACAGAAGATTTGGGTTCATCATTTGTTAAAGGTGATTTAGATGAAATTGTCTATGATAAAGAATGCAAGAAAGAAGAAGACAACGTGTTTGGAAATATTGTTATCTGTGATGATACGAATGTTGGTTTCAAAATCATGAAGAAAATTGGTTATAAAGGTCAAGGATTGGGAAAGAATGAACAAGGAATGAAAGATTCATTTGAACCAACAATGATACCCAAATATGAAGGGCTTGGATATAGCAAAGATGAAAATGATGTTCAAAATGACATATGTTGATACAAATTAGTCCAAAGAAAGAGAGAAACCTGATGTTCTCATTGTAACAGAGACGGTTTTATTAAAGACAAGTGTTGGGATTTGCATCCATGTAAAATTTGTGGTTTAAGAAATCATTTTGAAAAGATGTGTTGGAAGAAAGAATGGAAGAATGAATCTATGGAAGGTTGTATAAAGGTGGTATGTGGATGGACCTATGGGTCTAGTTGGGAAAAGCTCACAGGTATGTTCAAAAGCTTGTTCAAATGTTCATATGTGAAGAATAATAGAAGTCATGAAAGGTTTGAATGTCCAAAAGAGATTAAAAATATTTTCAGCCAAAAGAAATCATTGTCTAGCAAGACATCTACAGATTGTGAAAAAACGTTTTGAAGATTGAAAACAAAGATTTAAAAAAAACTGCCACAGCAATTGAAGAAAATTGAAGCACGACAATGAAAGAGGAGTTGATGAAAGAAATTAGAAAATTAGAGGATATCAGTTGTCAAAAGTCATGAAAAGATTAGTAGAGCTAACAATAGATAAAGAAAAGACATTGTGAATACTGAAAAATGTAGCAATTGTAGCAACAACCAAGACATAAAGAAAAGATTGTTGAAAAGTTTTAGTACTGAAGTAGTTGAAAAAAAATGCAAAGAACAAAGAGATGGATAGTATATTGGTAGTTGAAATTAAGGGGGAATGTTGGATTCTAATCTCACCCACCCCACTCACATGCTCCATATGCACAAGTTATCTACAAATTTAATGGCATGATTTGAATTGATTTTCATCATCAACTCCAATCTGACCACCGTACCATCTGAAGTCTTCACATAGTTTATGAGAAACATGGAATATATTATATTATTGTTCTATATGTTTCTTCCAGCTATCTCAGTTTCCAGAAAGATCTAAACACCTTAATTAAAAAGAGGCCTTTGTAATCAGTTTAGTGATGAATGAAAAATGGATTGTGAGTGAAGAATTTCTTTTTATTTTCTGCTTTGTTTTCTCCTTGATCTGTTTTGTGTTTATTTCCTCCCCTGTTTCTAACATAAAATTGAACAAACCTTGGGCACACTTCAAAAATAGAACTCATCTATTTTTAGGCTCCGCTTCGGCAACTACCTTTGCCAGATTCAGGATGAGATAAAGGACATGCTCCATTAAAAGTAACCGGCTGGTACAAGACGCTGGTAGAGGCCTTACACGTTGCCAATTACTATCGCCACCACAGCTAGGAATTAGACTGAACTTGGTGAAGGCAATGAGGTCACGTCTAGCCTCTAAAGTTTCCAAACACTGGTGAGAATGTTAGTAAACATTCTCATTTGCGTCTTTCGTAGGAGTTTACATCTCATGAGCTGGCAAAATTGTGGGAGGTGGAAAAAAAAGTTTAATGTTAAGAATCCCATCAAATAAGATATGAAATTCACTCTGAATTATTCAATATAACAATTTATTTTATCTCCTTTCCAATAGGATCGTTAATAGAAAGATCAATAGATATAGATCATTTTCAGATGTTCAATTGTGATTCTATTCTCTTGTAAAATGACCTTTTTATACATTATATTCATATACTCATCAAGATTTCATTGTCTAAATCTCTGTGAGGATAATTCTCTTAATTTCCTCCATCAATCTTTATATTTTTATAAATGCTTCTCACAAGAAACTGGCTTTCAGCGTAGTCAAATATTAGCAGGTCAATATGCATATCATTAGAATTCAAAAATGTTATACACAGAAAAGTCGTCCGTTAGATTAAGTATTGGTTGGTGAAAGACAGGAAATGTTTTATTTGTGTTAGATAATGAGTCATCTTTAATTTAGAGTTGAATCAGTCAAAAAGGTTGTTTGTTCATGGGTAGAACTCCCCAGAGCCAAATAGGTGGTCCTTAGTTAACTTTTGGTTGGTCTAGGAAATGTTTAACACTAAATCAGAGTCTAGGTTATGAGAACCAAGTAAGTTAGGACTTTCAATTATAGTGTAATTCATGGAAGGCATTGGTAAATGATTCATATTTAAATACAGATGGACACATTATCAAAAGGGCTAATAGCTTAGCTGTAAAGCATTCAGCAGAAAAAGGGATGTTCTAGGTTCAACTTTTAGTCAATAAAAAATTTAACGTGGTATTGGAGTTTATGAGAGCAAAACTATGGCAGATTATTCAATTAGATTATGAATTAAATAAGATGTAAAATGAGTCACACTCAAATCAAAGATAGACCACATACTAAGAAGGAAATTAGTTTTAGTGGTCATGCATCCTAGTAACAAATGGAAGGTCTTAAGTTTGTCTCTTATTTGATACATGAAAAGTTTACCATGATATTAGTATCCCAGTCAGCAGATCCAGTTAAATCTAAAATCCATACCAACAATGTGACTCAAATGAATGTTAGAAAATCTGTGACACTTAAACTAAAGATGGATCAGTCCCCAAAAAAAAATCCCATGATTCAATGATAGAGCGCCCATAATCACCCATAATTCAATGATACGATACCTTATAGTAAATAAAAGGTCTAAGACTCAACTCCTAACAGATCATAAATTAAAAAATTTAGTAATTTTGAAGCTCACAGACACAGATAAACGACTCCACGAAGCTCCAAAGTTACATTTGTCATTCTTGAAACATACAAATGAATCTGCACGATTTTATATTTCAAAGAAAAATTAACGCCGTGTCTTGAACACAGTCGATGATTACATTTTCATGAGAACTTAGTTTTCCTGACAGAAGGCATTCGTATGGTCCAATTATCTGCTGCCACATACAATTAATCTAGTTCAGTGATTCTATCCATTTTTATAAAAAAAACTAAAAAAAACTAAACGACTGCTGTATCAATCCGCTGGTAGTTTGACATAAATTGGGAAAGAACAAACAAATATTTTAGTTCAAGCCATTCAACTTCAACTATTTGCGTATGTCCAACTATGGCCATAATTAGAATACCTGATATCTAATTCTTACAAGAAAAGCACAATTATCTAATCCTTGAGAAATTAAGACTAATGTTAAAACAATACCCTTATCCAAGAGGAGAGTATGCTGCCCTAGGCAGTGTGGGTGGAAGACGAGGCACCGGCACTTCAAAGTTTAAGAGCTGGAGGACTTGCCCCATTTTGGGTCTGGTAAAAGGATTCGGATGTGTGCACCATAGTCCTATCATAATGAGCGTCTCCATTTCTGCCCTGTTGAACTCTATATTCAAAATGCTATTGGCTGTGTCAAACAATCTTCCTTGCCCATACAAATCCCACACCTAGTCTACATTGATGTACAATCTGACAAAACGGCCCCTGTTCCTAAACCAGCTGGTTAACAGAGCTATTGCAGCAGGATGGAAGATAATAACAGCAATAACAATCCACTTATTTCATTCATAAAAAATCGAAAATTGCTATTCAAAAACATCAACGATTTTCCTTACTGGACTTTGTTTTCATATCAGTTTATTGAAAAGTAATCGAGAGGCTGAATATATAGAGTTTGTAGTTGTAAATTTAACACCAGTTTTATTATACTTAAAAAATATGTTTTTTATCATATTCAAGATTACTGAATAAGAAAAAATTACAACGGCTTTTAAAAAAACTAACTCAAGATGATTAGCATGTGCTATATGCTTTATTTGCAAACTACACTCTAACTAAAAATAGATCAACTAAATAAAACTATGCATGTGCTTCCAAGTTCCATTTACTTTATTATCAAACTTAAAAAAGCTAAACTGAAAATAAACTAACTAAAAAGAATCTTAAACTTGAGTTCCATGGTGAGTGTGAAGGTGGAACTCCCAGTGACCTGCCGAAACTGAGAGTTCAGCATCAGTTCTTCATATACTCCCCTCTCATGCTGAGAGGGCTTACAATCTGATCTGGAATAGTCAAAATCTAAACTTTTGCAACTGCCTTGCTGAATATATCTGCTAGCTCATCATGAGTGTTTATGTGTTTCTATTCAAGTTCCTTCTTGTGCACCAAATTTCGAAAAAACGATAATTCATATAAATCGTTTTGTTCTGTTGTGACACTATAGGCTTAATTTCCAATGAGAATTGATCAATCCCTTGATTTGTAACATGCGCCTTGCCATTAAGTGGATGATGGGTTCTCCATACATTGCCCTTTGAAAAGTATTCGCATGACTCGTAAGGTAAAGCACTGCGGAGGCTATGTCGAAGGAAATTCCATACCCGTGCCTCCAATCTAGCTCTCCTCTTCTTTCTCTGAAAAGGAAATTGTGCAGACGTCCATAGATACTCTATGTTTTACTGTTTAATATGCACTCAATACATAATGTGTACTCCCTTGTAACATCTAGTTTGATTCATTTAAGGTAATGGTGTATTACGAATGAATCGAGGAATTTATATTCTATGAAATTCTCTCTTTCTTCTTTATATTTTCTTTGAAATATAATTAACTATTTTAAAATGCATTCACAAGGTTTGCAAATTTTTTTGATTTCAAATTCATGAAAAGTGAACAAATTTTATACATCTTCGGAAAATAAATTGGAAATAACTGACTTATCTGATAAGGATGGATTGATCCTAGTAATCCAATAATAAAAATTGAAGGTCTTAGATTAAAATCGTATCTAATCCATTGAAAACTAAACACTTGTGAAAGCATCTGGTCGTATGCTCAGCATCTGCACTTGTTTAAAAAGATTCTGAGCTGAAGAAATTGAACACGGGATTGGCTAAAAATCTCTAGAGCAATAAAAACACAAATATTTTTTCATTTAATGAAATATGCGAATATTTTGATGACAAAGATGAAAGACAAAAATTTCATTACATTCTACTTCTTTATATAAAAGTCTGTCAAAAGACAACTAAAAATAAAAGAACTCTTGTGCATATTCATGTAAAACTGGAGATCAAGAAATCTATTTTTACCTTCATACAATTCACACAAGACTGCACGAGCACTTCCCTCGTGTGAAGTGGGAGAGATTACAAACAGTTTCAACGAGAGCGTCATTAGCTTCAACAGAAGGGTGGTATAGCTCTTACACATCACCTGGGCAAGCGCAAGGGCACTCGACGTTACCTCCCCACCATGGCTAAGAATAAGACTGAACTATTCTTAGAGTTCACATCCAGCCTGCAAAGCTTCAAAACACCAGTGAAGACAATATAGACTGTAAGCAGTTATGCGAATATCTGCATTTTGTTGAGGAGTTTATGTTCATGAGCCAACAAAATTGTTTAGAATCTTATCAAATAAAATGCAATCAAACATTTTATTTACCATCATGTTACAATAATAAATCAAGAAAAGATTAATAGATACTGATCTTCTCCATATGTTACAATAATGGATCTATTCTAATGTAAAATGATCAGTTTATATGTTATATTCACTAAAATTTGATGGTCAAGATCTTGGAGATTAATTCTTTTAATTTCCGCCGATCTGTATATTTCTTGAACTGCTCCTCACCAGAAACCGCCTATCAGTGTAATCAAATAGCAGCAGGGACATGTGCATGTCAGTAGAATACGAAAATGTGATACATAGAATAATCTTCGGTTAGAATAGAAGATACTAAAGACAGGGAAATGTTATATTTTTACTGGAAACTAAGTCATATTTGAATTAAAAATTGGATCTGTCACTAAAGAGGTCAGTAATCTAGTGATAGAATATTGAAAGGCTAAGTAGTCTAGTGTTAGAATATCCTGTTGTAAATGAAAGGTATCAGATTTGGTTAGTAGTTGATCTATGAAATGCTTAATATGGTATAAACGTTCAATTAGGTAGAGTCCAGGTCAAATTAGGATTCTCACCACCTATATTCTGGTTCAAGTGGTATTTTGGAAAATGAATCATATCTAAATCAGAGATGGACAATTTCAACGGTAGAGCATCCAATTTTAAAAAGCCTAAGATTAACTTTATATTCGTCGACACAAAACCACTCAGTCCAACATTAAATTAGTGTCCAGTGCGACAAAACCATCAGCAGTCAAAATCCCGTCGTTCAACGTTGCTTAATTGAGATGTTGGAAAATAAAACACCCTCAAAAAAAAAAAAAAGGAAGATAGACTGATTACTAAAAAGATTAAAAGAATTCAATAATAGAACACCCTTACAGCAAATAAAAGATCGTAAAACGTACTCTTCATATTTCTGACACTGATGCATCCCAAGTTGGACAGAGATTGACGACTCAATGAAGCTCCAAAATTGCATTTCCCATTCTCCAATCGTATTAATAAATCTGCGAAATCTTATTATAAACGAAAATTAACGCTCAAACATCAACGATTACATCATGGAAAACTTAAGATTGCCAAATTGCTTGAGACAGGCAATCATTTTGCCTGACAGAAGCCATTAATATAGTCCAATTTTCCGCTGACACGTACAATTCAAAGAAAACATATTTCACCCTATTACACAACATAATAAGCGAGCTGCTATATCAGACCGCTTGTACTTTGACATAGGTTGCGAAAGAAGAAATATTTTACTGCGAGCCATACAACTATTTGCCTATGTCTAACTGCGGCCATTATTAGAATACCTTATATGTATTCTTACAAGAAAAGTACAGCTATCTAATTGTTGAGAAATTAAAACTAATGTTGAGGAAAACCTTTTGCTATTATTTGGATATGCTTAAATTGGTCGATGCAGACGCCAGAGTAGAAGAAGAAGCTGCAGAGCTTGAAAACAAGCTCATCTCCTGCGAACTAGACCCAGCTGGTCGAGAAATATCTGATGTAGAAGCCGTCTCAAAGTACGAGCCTTTTCCAAGAGTAGAGTATGATGCCGTAGGCAGCGTGGGTGGAAGACGAGGCAGCGGCACGTCAAAGTTTAAGAACTGGAGGACTTCCCTTATTTTGGGTCTGGTAAAAGGATCTGGATGCGAGCACCATAGTCCTATCATAATCAGCGTCTCCATTTCTACCCTGTCAAACTCTCCATTTAAACTGCTATCGGCTGCTTCAAACAATCTTCCTTGGCCATATAAATCCCACACCCACTCCACAAGGCGTATCACTGATTCTCCCAGGCTGAAACCAAGGACTGGCTTTCTGCAGGCAATTTCCAAGGCAACGGCACCAAAGCTGAAGACGTCTGATTCTGAGCCGAAGATTCCTGTGACTGCACATTCAGGAGCCAGGTATCCGAGAGTTCCTGCTATAGTGGATGTTTGGGAGCATTGGTTATGCTTCACTAGCCTTGCCAATCCGAAATCTCCAAGCTTCGCATTGAAATCTGAATCCAGCATAACATTGCTTGACTTAACGTCTCTGTGCACCACACATTCATCCCACAACTCGTGAAGGTAAAGCAGAGCAGAGGCTATACCAGATGCAATTTTGTACCTGCGCCCCCAATCTAGCTCTCCTCTTCTTCCTCCGAAAAGGAAATTGTCTAAACTTCCATTAGGCATATATTCGTAGACCAACATAAGTCGAGCTTTTTCATGGCACCAACCCAGCAGCTGAACCAAATTCCGATGCCGCAGACGGGTGATTGTTCTTATTTCTGCAAGATATTCCTTTTTCCCTTGCCTTGATCCCGCCGATATGCGTTTTACTGCCACAATTTCATCTGATTGCACTATAATGGCTTTGTAGACATCGCCGAAACCTCCATGTCCCAGCTTGCAGGATTCGCTGAAATTATTAGTACCCGCGCAGAGCTCCCAGTAGGTAAATTTACGGGGAATATGATCCAACGCCATCTCTATATCTGCATCTGCCTCCATATCTGACTCTTGCAGGTCTTCCATGCTTTCAGATGTTGCTCTGCTTCGCTTTTTATAATACATGATAAAAGAGATCAAACTAGCTATAATCAAACTTGGAAAGCCGATTGCTATGGTTACTTTCCATAGGAATTCCTTTTTCCCTGCACCCTTCAAAGATTTAGAAATGGTGCTGGTGAAGTTCCAATAGATCAGTTCGCGACTTTCACTTGACTCGTATGCTGCTGCGGAAAATCCCACCACAATATCTTCCGGAAGATATTGTGTCAGATTTATTCTATGTGACAATTTCCATGGTCCTTTGCCGTTGCATATGCACGAAGCAAGAACTTCCAACACATTTTCTCCACCTTTGTAATCTACCCGAGCATTCCACATTTCAGCGCCATTCAATCTGTGATCTAGAGGAAGAGTGGCTGATGACCTGATTGTGTTGACATCAATTCCAATGTGGTTACCGTCTGCATCCCACGGACTATTCTTATATGTGTCGAATTCAACCGCAACAAGTCTGTTTGATGAGTTCCCGTCATTATGACTATTAAAAAGGCCAATATATGCACCCTTGCCTCTGAATGACATACTGTAATCCGATTCTTTACGCGCCATGTAAAAAGTTAGCCCACTCCCACCATAATCTTTAATACTATCAGTGCTTTTGTTTGTCCAATTGAATCGGAATTGAAAATGTGTGGTAAAGTTGGCAACAGCTTTAGTAGAAGCGTCCCATAGAGGAATCGTTTCATTATATATCAATCCCCCTGCAGATCCGTCGCTTAAACCCCTGACATCATTTGTAATTTGTAATATATTTTCAGAGTCAAAAATTGCATCTCCAATAAGTCCAATACGATCTGCAGGAGAACTATCTGCAGTGGAAGCATTCCATTCATAGCTAGCTTGGACAATTTTGGCTTCGATAGCCGAAATTTCTGATACGAAAAAATGCAATATAACAAAAACAAGGACTGCTTTTAGGGTAGAAACAGCCATGAAAGAGTCTTGGAAAAGGAAAATGAAAGAGTCTTGGAAAAGGAAAATGTGTGGAATAATATCAGTACTAGCGTAGCTAGCACGTCTGGAAGAAATTTCCTCCATTATCATCATATTTCACGGGTACTATTCTTCTTGTGCCATTTTCGTCCTATAATCGGATTGTGACAAGTTGACTGGTGGGGTCGTGGAGAGTTTCCCCGAGTCAAGTACGTGACACACAACTACCACACTTTTTAAGTCGCAATTCCCGTTGTCAAGTACGTGTCACAACCACCAGGTTTCTAGATCGCAAAAGTGATGTTTCGGATTCTTCGTTAAGTTTTCATTAATAAAAGTGGGATAAGTCCACACCCTTACATATGTACAAAGCAATATCAAGAGTGCATGAGGGATGCACAACCAACCAAAAAAAAAAACCACCAAAATATTATAAAGATTCAGCAGAGCAAACAAAGCGCTGACAATTGCACTAAAAGACACGTAAAACAAAGAAGAATCGAGACAACCAAAAACACATATGAAGCACCTAGCACATACACAAAGAGATGGTTTACTACATGGGGGAACCCTTTTTCAAGCACTTCATCAAAAAAGACACATATTTACTTGACCCAATCCCAAAGCCAAAGGAAAACAACGCGGAATCAGGGGTGGCTTTAACCAAAGACACCATGGGGCCAGAGTTTGTGGCTAGAGACTCCATGTATTCCCTTTGCTTCACCCTTTTCCTTTCCATCTCGTCCTAGATAGCCTATAAGAAGGTATTGTGCTTACTAGTTGGGTTCTTGCAAGCAAGGTTGACCTCCTTAATTTTATTTTTAAGGACCTCTTAGGTTTTCTTGACCTCTTCGGGTTCAAGTTTGGTCCCTACCATCTTGATCTTGGAGTCCATATCATCGATCTTTTTGCCCACTTTACCCCACTTCCCCATGATGCCAACAAGATTGTTGGCAATTCTCTTGACTCTATCCTCCTCCAAATAGTCCACCCCAATGTTAGCCCTAGCCTCTAACTCAGTCGTCACCTTCACCTGATTGATCTTTTTGATGGCCACATTCATCTGTGCAAAGAGCCATTTTAACAATTTGTCATGCCTTTGCACGTCCTTATGCAGGTCCTTCACAATTTTAGTTAGAATCGAGATAGAGCTCAAAGGTCTGATATTAGCAGAGGAAGGAGGGTTTATTGGGGAAAGGCTAGGGTAAGCACTAGTTTTAGCAGGGGACCAATCCAACCTGTGGTGTATGAGGAGTTTGATTCTTTTGAGGAAAGAAACTTTGAGCTAGAATCATCAACAATCTTCACATTCTATTGCAACTCAGGCTTAGTGTCCACATCTTGGTCCTTTTTTGTGGCGGCAATGGCCCGAAATTTGGCTATTCTAATAGGATTTTTCCTAGTGGGTATTTTAGAACCCGAATAAGACACTTCTCTAGAGTTAGACGGAGTAACACTAAGATCCATATATAAATTGGGATCATAGGTGAACCCAATCTTAGTAGAAGACACCCCACCATAGGGAGATAAAGCCATGTGGAATTCATATAATCTACAAATGAGGCCCTAATGAAGAGGGGATTTACCTTTAACAATGGCTTTAAAAACAGATTGAGACAAAGAGGACACAACCTAGAAGGGAAAATTCATTCTTACCCCATGGCGTAGATGATTTAAAATGGGGAAGATCTATAAATGGAACCTCTGTTTCTTTCCATCTACGGTGAAATACTTCGTGAACAATAGGGTTGCCTCCTTCTAGATTCTTGGTAGTTCCTCCCTATTATAACCACTTTAAAGACTAAAAACCTCTTCCCCCAATTCAAAAAAATGATCAAATTCCTCTTTATATTTCCCTTTGGTCATTTTGGGGAAAGAAATGCCATCAAGGGTCACCCGAATCACCTTCATAATGTTCTTTGTAGAAACCAAAAATCTTACATGACCATTCTTCACATTACCATTACCTGAGGAGTAAACAAATACGGTACAACACTTAGGATCGTGTTCGGTCAAACCCTAAACCCTCCACGTAAGTATCCAAATTGCCTTGCATCATTTCATTCCAAAGCTCCCCATTAATTTTAAATTCTGAGCATTCGTTGTGTTCAGTCTGAATCCAATCGTCACCTATATATGTAGAAAAAGAAACTAGGTTGAGAAAGTAGCTATCTTGGGAGATATAATGGTAGGTGGTACCAACAAAATTTAAATCCAACTGCCTTAACTAGAAAGTAAAGGAAAAGGTGAGAAAGGTAAGTACCAAAAAGGCAACATTGAGGTTATTCATCATTAATAGACAAGTCCTTCAAAATAATGGCACAAGCCTCTATCGGGAATTCATGCAAGTGAATCTAGATTTTAAAATTATTAACATACATGCCTAGACCAACAAACTTGTTCACCACATAGTTGTCTTCCCACCATGTGTGGTAGAAGTTGACTTCTCTAAGGGTAGGAAGAAAAGCACAACACTATGTGATGAGAGAGTTAGATTTCTAGTCCGGTTTAGGCACCCCTTAAGCATCATGATTGTATTGCAAGAATCGCCTTCAATAATGATGCATTTAAGCTCTTTTTCCTTGGTCTCAATTAACCTATGATAGACTGTTGCTACTTCAACCATGCACAGAATATAAAATCCAAAATTCACTACATAGGCAAGGATGAGGTTTCTACACGAGTCTCTGATTCAAAACTTAGTGGTTAGGATGATATTGCAAGTTTATTTTTTATGCAAACTTAGTGGTTAATTGATTCAAAACCCTAGCTTCTAAAATTGAAATTGAACTTGTGTTTTGTAAAAATTGCTTGTACTTGTCTTAGATCTGAAAAATTTCTTTGTTTGTCAAATTCAATTTCTTCATTGCCTTGCTCAATTTGCAAATCAGATTCGCAAAATTAAGAGGTTAATTGTCAAAACCCTAATTTTTAAAAATCATCTTTAAATTGTGCGAAAATTGAATTTTCATTCAATTTTCAGATTTGTGACTATTTCTAGACTTATCTTTTGTCCTACAATTCAAGATTTCAATTTCCCTCCTTTTTCAAAATTCAAAATTTCAAAAATTAAGTGGTTAGGCCATAAAACCCTAATTTTCAAATTTCAATCAATTTTTTTCAAATTTAGATTTCTAAGTATTCTCCAAGGTGTCCCTATCCATTAGGTTTGACCTTTTTCAATTTTACAATTCAATTCTTCTTTTTCTTCAAAACCCTAATAGGGTACTATTCTCACATTCGAATCTTAATTTCGCCTCTCGAAATTGTAAAATTCGTCATTTTTCGGGGGGGTAGCTTTAAAATCATTGTAATATTCATCCCTTGAAATTTTAAAAAAAGTTGGTCAGACCATGTGCATTCCCGCCACAGTCCTCGGCATTTTTCCTGAAATTTTGGGAGACTGTTATGACTGCATTTAATAACCTAAATCAAGAATTGTCGATTTTTTATCCCTCTAACATCGAAAACACCTCCAAAATTCAACATTTTAAATTTCAAGAAAAAAATAAAAATTAAGAGGTTAATTATAAATTGCCCTGATTTTAAAATTTTTGTTTTTGTTAATTTTAAAATTAAGTGGTATCCCCTTGGCCCTAATTTTAAAATTTCAATTTATTTTAATTTATTATTTTGGAAATTGTGTCATTTTCTTCTTCCAACAAAGTTTAAATTGATTACTCATTATTTTCTTAAATTTTGCATTACTCAATTTTGTAAGCTTTGTTCAAAATTCAAAATTTCAATTTTCCCTCTAGTGCATGCATTTTACCACTATTAAAGTCCTACTTATAATATCTCTATTAGACGAAGCATTACAGTTAAGTCTTCCCATCCTAATCATGGTCCTATCTATCCCATTGTTGGATCCCATGATGAAGAAGAAGCTTTAACTAGCGTTTCCATAGATCAACTTTCAAAATTGGACAATCAATTTGATAACTTTCAACAATGGATGTCCCAAGAGTACCCTAATACTTAATCTCTTCCATTAATTGTAGGCATTAAACGCATGATTCAAAGTGATAAGAACGAAATTGATATATTGCATGGCATTGCTCATATTGTTGATTCTAATGTCATGCCTATCACAAGTTGTGCAGAGAACTTAGGTTATTCACAACCTTGAAATCAAATAAATTCTTCTATATCTTTGACCACTTCAATGGCTAGTATTCCTACTTTCACTTCAAACATCATGGTTAAATCAACTCAAAATTTCATTCCTACAACCATTGGTCATGGAAGCAATCCCCCTTCTTCATTTAATCCTCCATCTTTACCTATATCTTCCATAAGTATTCCTATTATCCCTTGACCAAGCAATGTGACACAAGGGGGCAATTCATTCAATAATTTTGTTCCTCCTTTAATTGTCTCATTTCCCACGCAATCATCACCTATGCCTACTTATCATAATGTCCCACCACCTTATTCTCAATCCATGCCTTCCTTCAATAACATCACACTACCTTCTCAATCAACCATGTCTAACATCAATTCTTCTATCGAAGAAACCATTAACAATCTTGCTCAAACCATGTCTTCCTTACAACAACAATTTGCTTCTATGAGTCAATCCAAGTTTAATGTGCCC
The DNA here is from genome assembly GCF_030272615.1 of Cryptomeria japonica. Classification (NCBI taxonomy): domain Eukaryota; kingdom Viridiplantae; phylum Streptophyta; class Pinopsida; order Cupressales; family Cupressaceae; genus Cryptomeria; species Cryptomeria japonica. The sequence goes on along the minus strand of NC_081409.1, from coordinate 853,644,866 downwards.
ACCTTTGATGTTGTGAGCCCACTTTCTCTTGATATTGTTAAAGCCATGCTACCTAAGCATGTGGAGGTCCATCAAATGGAGCTCTATAATGGAAAAGGTGATCCTCTTACACATGTTAAAACATTTCAAATCTTGTGTACCGATTTTTCTTATGATCAAAGATTGTTTGCGAAACTATTTACCAGAACAATAAGAGATAAGGCTTTACAATGGTATTTCTCTTTGCCTTCTAATTCCATCACTTATTTTCAACAACTAGAAAATACTTTCATTCAACAATTTCAAAATAACATTGGTCCTAAAATCTCTTTGACTGATTTAATGCATTGTAAACAAGGTGTTAAAGAAAAATTGACTGGTTTTATTGGTAGATATAAGCATTTGTGTGCTCAAATTTCTTTTCATGTACCTAATAATTATATTCAATGAATTTCCATTTCTAATTTGCAAAAAGATATTAGGGAAAAGATTATTTTGTCTGAGTTTACTTCCTTTCCGGCAGCTGTGTGCAACACTCCACAATTATCAACTAGTTGTGAGTCAAATGGAACAATCTACTCCTATGACTCTGTGTGATAAGGGGGAGAGTGCTCAACAACCATTTGTGAAGTTCAAACCAGTAAAAAGATTCATCAAGTTCAATGATACAATCAACAACAACAATGTGAATGTTACAACAGGTGTGCCTTCTATTTCTAATTTTTTCAAAAGAGAAAGACAATTTACTCCTTTGAATGAATCTTTACATAGTATTATGTCTCAGTTGTTGCAAAGAAATTTTATCAAACTTCCTCTTATAAAAAAAGTTGATCCCTCTAAACGTACATCCACTTATTTTGATAATAATTCATTTTGTCAATTTCATCGTAATCCTGGTCATGATACTGAGAAATATTTCACATTGAAAAGTAAGATTCAATATTTGATTGACAACAATACTATATCTGTGGTAGGTGTGAATGATAAGGTAAATAAATCAATAGCTCCGCCTAATCAAAATCTTAAATTTTTTACTGATCATTTGCCTTCTCATACCTCTAATGTGATTGAGTTTGGGTATACTTTTTTCTCTTCTGAGGAATTCACTTCTAAGGATTTTTGTATTACATTTGACCCTAGTGAGACCATTAGAGCACCCAATGGCCCTTTATACATAGTTGCAAAGTTTAAGGCTATCCCTTGCTGTGGCACTCTTGTTGATCCCTCTTGCATGGTTAACATCATCACTGAGGAGTATATTTTCACTTTACAATTGCATAAACCAATATATGATGCCTCTAGTGTAGTTGTGAAGTTATTTGATGGATTCTCTTGTCTTACCATTGGCTCTATTACCCTTCATGTTGAAGTTCATACTAAATCTATGGATGTTTACTTTGTTATCATACCCTCTTTTGAGAAATTCCATGTGAAGTTGGGCTATCCTTGGCTATCTTCCATGAAGGCTATTGCTTCTCCAATCCATAAGTGTTTGAAATTCCCTCACAATGAAGATATCATAATTGTGAACCATATCTTATTTAGACCTTTTGAAAGAAGCCCTGGTATTCTTATTGATTTCTTTTTCCCTAAGCAATTTCAATCTCTTCCATCAAGGAGCGATGCTATTTTTCAATCTTATAAAATATGGAAGAAATATATGATCTTATCCTTAAGTCAACCTAGATCCCCAACACTTGACATTCCTATCATACTTGAAGATGAATTTCTTCCCCTCACGGATAGAACTAATCTCCCTCCTAAGGAAGATCTTCAATCTATTCCTATGGACGTGACTATGCCTTCTCCTAAGAAGAACAAAACTATTCCTCCTAAGGTTAGACATGTACCTCCTCCTCATGATGGACCTGGTCTTCTTCCTACACCTAACATTCCTAATTTATATGGTGCAGTTCCACCTCCTTCCTCTTATAGAGAGAAGAGGCTTGTTTCTCCTCTTGTCCAACCTAAAATACCTCAACCTAAACCTTCAACTATGAAAGAGAAAAACATTCCTACTTTTTCAAATGTTCCTCCTCCTTCTAAGTCTTCCACTAAGACTCAACAAAATCTTTGTGCAAGAGAACGCCGATGAAGTCTTCATGGCCGAGCTCATGAAGTTATTCTTCAAAATATTCAATCTCCCAAAACTCCAATAATTTACATGATTCCCTTTTCTCCTAAGAAAGATATTCAATCTACATCTCCAAATCATAAGTTGCATGAAACATGTGATGATTTTACTCCCATTCGTGTTCATTCTTCTCTTTCTCTAAATTTTGATGAAGAAATGAGTGAAAATGTTATTCATCATGGCAATACAAATCCTAATGCTTCTAATAGTGATTATGAATATGTTGATGTGGACAACCATTTATCAGCTGAAATTTCACAAACCCTAATCCTAGCTCCTAGAATCAAACAAAGTGACTTACCACATGAGCATAGTCCTTGTTTGGATCTTGTGCTAGCTCCATTTGTTGTCCTTGATGTCACTCCTCTGGCATATTTCTCTCCTTTCCAAAACAGTGATCAGCAAGATCAGGAGGCAGATGTCATGCTAGATTACCAATATTAGCACTGTAGATACTCTCTCTCTCTCTCTCTCTCTCTCTCTCTCCCTCTCTCTCTCTCTCTCTCTCTCTCTCTCTCTCTCTCTCTCTCTCTCTCTCTCTCTCTTTTCTTTCTCTTTTGCAACCATTCTTTTATGTGTATTCCTGATCTTCTATTTTTCCCTCAATGTCTACTTGGGGACGATGCAAATCATTGAGATCTCTTTTGGTCTCTTTCATGTTGACTTGAAAGACATCCTCTCTTCCCTTTCTTCTACGGTAGTGTCCTTTATTTGGGGAATGACTATTATTATATGCACATATACATATATGATATACATGAGTTATTATACAACATATTGACCCCAAGAAAAGCGAAACTACCTCTTTCTTTATGTTTTGTGTTCATTATCCTTGACTTTATTTCTCGATAGGGGGCTAAATCCTTATGATAACATGCTCCCACTCTTCTCTCTCTCTATTGGGTGCATCCTACCTTAAATAAATCACTCCTGATAAGGCATGCACGATCACTTTAACATGGTGGCATACACTTTGCTTATATTTTTCTTTTTGATACAAAATTATTTAGTGAGCTTGGCTTTGCTTCATAATTTTGGTATATTTTTCATGACTCATAGTGACAGGAACCATGCTACTCATAGTCATGGTTTTCCCTTCTCGATATTTCCTTTTACTTTGTCAATCAATGTCATAAGATCCTTACTCCACTAGGGGATTGGTGCATCTTGCCTCTTTGATGTGGTAGAAGTCTTTCAATCTTGTTTCCTTGTACTTTACTAGTAGTATTGGTGTATGCTTATACTACCACTAAAGTGGGGGATAAATGTAGTGTCATGAAATTGTGACCCCTGAAATTTTCAGCCACATTAGGGTCCTCATGCATGCGATTCTAATGCCTAAGCAAGATCAAAGACCGGTGCCTTGATCAACACCTGGAAACTGCATCTTCCTTGCCCTCTACACTGCCTGAACTGCATCTTTTCCTCGAAAAAAGGGAAGGAAAAGGGCGTGGCACCCCTATCCACCTAAGACCCTACCCCATTTTGGGACAGGACCCTTTTCAATTATGCTTTGGTGGTTGTACATTCAGCAGGAAAACTCCTCCAATGTTAGTCTATGATGGAAAATTAGTTAATTAGCCCTAATTGACAAGTATATAAGTTTCATTTTCCCTCTCATTTTGTCATACCACAGATAATTGAGATCACGCATTGAAGCATTCCTTTCCAGCATTGATCATTCTCAAGTCTCCCTTCAAGGCTAGCTGTTGCATTCAAGTCAAGGATTCAACCATTGAAGAGGAGATTCATTCCAACATTCAACTTCATACAAGTAATTCTATCAACATTTATAACACAACCTTCATTGAGGTGATTTAAAGTTTATCCTTTCATTTACATTTATTTGCAAATACTTTCTTTCATCATTTGGTTAATTCCAAAACTGGGGTTTGACCTAAAGGCAAACCCCCAATCCCAACCCCTTTTCCTCTCTTTTCTGTGTGTAGGTTGTAGGTGCACAGTTGTAATTTTGGATTTGGAGTCCATTTGTAGAGGTAAAAAAATCCTTTTCATTTTGTGGATTTTTCGAAGCACCATGTACACTCCCGCCATGGTTCGGGCAACTTTTTCCCAAATTCATAGGGCGGCTTTGTCTCGATAGATTATTATCAAATCCAGGTGCACAACTTCATTGTATGCTTCTATCTCAAGTTATAATCAGATCTTTTTTTCTTTTTTACTTGCTTATAAGTACACAATTAAATTCAAATCTCATTCGAGAAGAGGGGATGAACTTGCCATCACTCAGAATTCAATCTCTTTCTCAACAGATTGAATTTGGTGCATTCTCCCCCCTCTTATAATTTAATGTATGAAACGTGTTTGAAGGGAAATCTGAAGTGAAAATTTTATCTCTCCTCGGAGGGAAGAAGACATTTCCTCTAGATCTCGATTCTTTCACCTTTTCCAACATTACACTAAGATAAGTATGTCTCTCAAACTACTGATGACACAATTAGCTTGATGGAGGACATTCTCTTGACTAAAAAAACCTTTAACATCCCTTAGATTCTCCTCAATGGACTGAATATGATAAATGGAAGAATGAGAATAGATTAATGATCCCTAGGAGAGGACCCAAGAGTGATATTCATGAAATTATTTTGCTAATAATTAGGTTGAGAAATGGATGTAGATGAAGTTGCCAAACCTAAACATAAAGGAAAAAAATGAGAAGAAAATGGATGAATGGGATCCATAGTCCTTGAGAACATCAAACTTGGTCTATTAAGGAGAATACTCGATGTCAAAGTGCTTATCACCATAATTCCTAATGTGGTATAGTTCATAAAGCTCATGGAAGAGCTTCACAAGACTCTTTCAATCTCAACAATGAGCAAGAAAAGGAAATATAAGAGAATATTCTTGTTTTAAATTTTTCAAAGTTTTGCATGGAGTTTTGACAAGTTTTAATGAAGAGGTGAGTTTCACATTAGGTTCACCAAAACGTAGAGGAGGATAATCAAATCACTATGAAGGGTGGTCAAATGCTATGAAGACTCAAAATTTAACTCTTCATTTGAAGAAAACCTTTGGGGCATTATGACCTCTAAGTTTTCTCACTTAGATGAGCAAATTGTATGTAACTATGAGATATTGATAGATAAAAATATTAAGATGATAGAATCCAAAAACCCTTGTAATGGAGAGCACCTAGACAACTCTATATTCTTTGTTCCTAGTATTCACACATCGGTCAAGGACAACAACACAATGTGGAAACACCCTTTATAGATAAGGTTAAGAATTCTATACTAAAAGGTGAAACCAACCATTGTATTGTATTGTGTCATAAATAATAAAAGTAGTAAATAGGAAACTATAGAATGAAATAGACTAACAAAAACACAAGAATAACAAAGAAATACTCAGAATGGGTCCTTTATATGAAGCCTCTAGCATGTTCTATGTTCTTCTTCATTGTACTTGCACACATATGACCAAGGAGAAAATTTTGGGTTGGTTGTGATTAGAGGTTTGCAATAGTCAAACCCTTCTTTTCTACTTTCATGGACAAGATAGATAAATATTGATAAAAGAGATAAATTAATATAAAAAAATAGAGAAACTATAATGATAAAACAATGTATATCCTAAATAATAAAAACAAGATAACCTGAAAAGGAAAACACTTTCCTCTAACATTAGAAATGGAGGGAGGAAGAGCATAGACTTTCCAAATCGCTAGAGCTTCACTATGAACAAGAATGGAGATGAGATGAATAAGGAAATAGAAGAAATTATGAGAGATGGTGAGTATGAGCACTCCACGAATGTAAGAGAGAGTTCCAAGAGTATCAAGAGAATCCAATAGAGTGCCAAAGAGTAAAAATGAGGTGAAAAATAAAATTTTAAAGACACTGGAGATGTCTCAATGTTGATGTAAGCTTAGAGAGGCATTACACTACAACAATTAGGAAATTTAACGTGCCAACAACCACCTTAAGTCAAATATATTTTAGGAGATGAACATGTAGCATGAAGATGTCTTCACAATGTGCACACATTCATGCATAATTTGGATCAAATGGTTAGGAAAATACATAAGGCACATGGCAAGGCAAGCTAATGGTATGTAATTTTGATCATTGTCTTCAATTTGGCTAAAGTACGGGTCTATGCTATGTGAAGTTGCATAGGGTGTAATTTGCAATGTTACAATTATATGAATTTTGGTCAAGTAAGGCTGCTTTATTTTCTTTAGAAGGGAAAGAAGGGTTGAAGTCTACAAGTTGTGTAAACTCCATAGAAGAATTTAAAAGTTGGGTGTCTCTCAATGAAGATATTAATGTATATGATAGAGAAGAGATTTTGAACCATTTTTAAAAGGAGTTAGAAACAATTTTAACATGTATTAAAGCTTCTAATTATGATTCAACTTATTATCCTAGTGGATTATCCATTATCCAATCAGGTACATTTCATGCCTCTTCTACTTATGTAGTTGTTTGTTGGCTATCATAATATGCAAAAAATTTGTAGCTAGAGGTACTAGAGGTTGGATGAATTTCCATCATTTCAACTCAGTTGCTCACTTTGAGATGGTTTTTTACATGAGAATGATATATATTTATTATATATTTTTTAATACTTTCATTCTTAATGGTAATTGAATTGAAGAATAAATATATTGTTAAAGTTTGTTTTTAAGGACAAGTAAGGAATCTAGTGAGCTTGATATTTATTGTTTCCCAATGAGCTCATGAGACTATGATTTAGAATTATACCCTTTTGAGAGTCATTAGACAATTTGATAGAGCTCTATAATTGCATTTCAATATGCTTTATTATCTAATAATTTTAAAATCTATGATTCAGAAGTTCATGGAAATGTTGGTCTAGGAAATTGGGAAATAAAATTTGAGCTACACCCTTTTGAGGCTCATGAGGAAGCTTGATGGAGTTTCACATAATTCAATATTTGATTCTTAAAAAAAATATATTCTCATGAATTTGTGTTCTTTTTGTGTGACATTAGCTTTAAGGGGGTCTCTTGGCAAGATGACATTAGATATTTTAGGGACACATTTACAAGAAAAATATAATAAGTGGCTAAATGCTAGGGTATATTGAGCTATATTGCATGGTTATACTAGTAGTTGTATGGACAACTATCTTGCATGGTCACATGGTGCAGTTTCAAGATGTATAACTTTTTGAGCTATTTTTCCTTGTATAAAAGAATCATACTAATGTTGAACAAATAATTAAAGTATCCATCCCATCAAAGTGAGGGTGAGTCAAAAATAAGGAAAACAAATAGGAAAATGGATTTAATAAAGAATAATTCTAGATTCAACAAATTAAATAAATAAAAATTGAAAAAAAACTGAAGCTAATGAAATAAATAAATAAAATTTAGAAGAAAAAAGGATCTAATAAAATGGAAGAAGGGAATGTGGAAGACAAACCTAAAGAAGAAAGAGAAGAGCATGTGAAGTAGAGATTAATAGAAAAAATGATAAATGGCTAGGTAAATTTAGGAAAAGAAAGACTTTTGAAAAGGTAGTTTAAGGGAGAATAAATGGAAGGATATAATTTAGCTTCAAAATTAAATTAAGAGAAACTTTAAAAATAAATTTAAAAATAATATGGAGGAGAGATAAAGAGATAGAATGATATAGACACAACATGGAGAGAAATAAAATAGCAAGGACACGGTAAGATGAAGGAATCCCAAGACAAAGAGAATGAATGAAAACATGTAGAAAATAAGAGGAAGTGAGAAAGGGAGTGCAACAAATATAGAAAGGAAGAAGGTGGAAAGGTAAAAAATGAGGAGGAAAGACCACATGATGAAAAGGGAAAAGACTTTTTTGTCTATGAATTTAAAAAAATTATGATTTATATTAAAAATTTAACTAAATTTAAATAAAAAGTCTCTTCTATATTACGCTAAACATGATTTAATACCATGAGTTATTTGAGGATAAGTGTAGAGTTGGCAAAGATGGTGGGAGTTGATAGTGGAGTGTTTAACTTACATTTGACAAAACTGTTTCATGAAGTAATAATTTCATTTCAATATTTTGCCAAAATAATAATAATTTTAAAGCACTTTCTAAGCTTTCAGTTTTATAACATAGGGGTTCTCTCAAAGTTGATTTTCATGAACAAAATGCGATGTCAATATATGCTAACCTCTTCCATACTCTTTCAATAAGCTAAAATATTGTCATAGATAAATTTACTAATAACTAGCACTTGCACCCCAATGAAGTGCAATGTGTTGGCAATATAACAAGGATATTGAGAAGGTTGTTGATAATAATGGACATAACTGATTAAAGATGTTTTACTGTCTTGATATTATTATTTTGTCATTGATGTCAAGAAATTGATTTTCTAATTCAGTATGATGTTGCCATATCTTAAGAAATATGTTATGAAGATCACAAAGAAGTCGGTAACGACACAAGAAAGAATATGATGAATAAAGGGATAAGTTATTCAATGGGCAACTCTACCGAGTCAGACAATGATGAGATCTTGATGTTTTAGATTTTTTTAACATCATACATATGTTGTAAAATGTAAAGGTTAATACTACACTATGTTATCAGCCAAAGGACCTAGTCGGTAAACCCTAAGGCTATCGCAGTCTGTTAATGAAGACAGAATGTCTACCGAGTAAAGTTTAGTATTCATCAAGTTGTAACCGAGCTATAACAGAATACATTAAATGTTTACATGTGATATTTAAAGAAAGAAGCTAATGAGCTGGAGCAGATCAATGATTGGCAAGCCGTGGAAGAAGTTTTTTAACAAATCTAAGGCAATGGAAAGTCAGCAAGAAGATCTACAGCTTAGATTGAACCACATTACCCTAACACAAGTTCCAAGATGATTGTGCAAGTTCTGAGGCAGGGTAAAACATTTTTCAGATCGTAAGATACAATGAACCTGGACAAGATTGAAGATTTGATGGCTATGATTGATCATGGGAAATGTGATCAAGGAGATTAAGCAGTTAGATGATTGTTTATAAATAAGGAATTGTTGATAAACAGTGTATGCGAGCAAGTGTATGCATAGGGATGCTACATAGTGATCACCGAGCATAGAAGCTTGAAGACCTGTTGGAATAACAGAGTATTGATGTCCAGCAGATAGACAAGATTAGTTCTATGTCTAGATTATGATTGAACAAATAAGAATCTGCTTTAGCATTTTAGATGTAAAGTTGCAGATAGATTGTATTACTGTTAGCTTGTGAAAGTAACAAAAAATCTCTTAATCGAGTGGACTTAACAATCTTATAAGTAAATCCTCTAACAAGGTGACATTCTAAATGAGTGTTTGAAATCCTTTGACAAGGTCACTTCTAACAAAGTGAAGATCCTAACAGATCTAAAGGAAATCCCTTAACCGGGTCACATCTAGAAATGTGTTTTGTAATCTTTAACAGGATTGGCTTTTAACTGAGCATACTCTAGAAGAGTATATTTCTTAGTGGGTCCAAAATCCCACAGTGGTTTTTCCCTATTTGGGTTTCCACGTTAAATCTGGTGTTATGAGGTTTATATAGTTCATATGCTTTTGAGTTTGCATGTTTGACAGTTTTATTCTATGACTAATATATGTTACCGAGGTTGAATCTGATGTTTTAATTGATGATTAAGTTTGTATGATTCACTCCCCGCCTCTCATCTTGTTGGCTATTGGATCTGTACTTATATTAAGTATCAGAACTATCAATTGGTATCAGAGCTTTGGACTCCTAAAGGAAAGTTTAAAGGCACTTGAGTTAAAGATCCAAAGATGTATAAGAGGGATGCACCCAAGCTGAATAAGTCAAGTTTCTCTACATGGCAGAAAAGGATGAAGCTACATCTATCAAGAGTTGGAGAATATGCTATATACTATCTAGAGAATGATTTTGTTACACCAAGCACCTATCCGTTAACTATGGAAGAGATAAAGGAAAAGAAAGAACACATTCAAGCAATGATTGAAATAACATCTGCATTGATCGATTCTGAGTTGAATGATCTAGAAGGCTGCAATGATGCGAAGGCTATGTGGACTAGGCTCATATCTATATATGGAGGAGATGAACATGTTCAAAGAACAAAAGTTGATAGTCTAATAGGACAACTTGAATCTATGAGGATGAATGAAGGTGAGAACATAACCCAATACAGTACAAGACTAAAGGAGATTGTAAATCAAATCAAGGGAGCAAGAGGAATTATTGAAGAAAAGGATGTGACAAGTAAGTTGTTATGAACCCTTCTACCTGCTTATGCAATTTGAGTCTCTGTAATCAATGAATTTAGGTCTATACCTAATATGCCAGTTTCCCTAGATGCTACTATTGGTAAGCTACATGCATTTGAGTTAAGTAATTTTGATAACAGTGGGTCATCGGTAAATAAAGTTGAATCTGCATTTAGTTCTTTTCATTTGAATGAATCTAATGATTACAATGAAAGAAAGTATAAGTACTCTGGAGGAGATCATAGTGGAGCAAGTGAAAGATTTCGAAAGAACATGGAGGAGGTACACAAAGTGTATGAAGAAATTAGAAAGCAAGAAGAGTTTGAAGCACTATTGGCCAAAAGGTTACCAAGAGGCAAAGGTAAGTATAAGGGAAAACTACCCTTGAAATGTTTCAATTGTGATAAGATTGGACATATGGCTTCTAACTGTCCTGACAAAGATTTCACTGAAAAGAGAGATTACCGAGATGACAGACAAAATGATAATCATTATAGAGGTCACTGAGACTTCAGAAGAAGAGATAGAAAGACCTGCTTAATTGCTGATGAGGAATATGAAGATGATAAATTAGATGAGACTGATACAGAGGAAGTTGTTTATGTGGGTATCAATGATGGATCAGATGAAGAAAGGTATGAAGAAAAAGCCCTAATATCTCACATAAACACTAATGATTCTTGGAGTATAGATAGTGGATGCTCACATCATATGACAAGAGATAAACACAAGTTTGTTATGTTAGAAGATTATGATGTAGGCTATGTTAGATTTGGTAATGATGCACCATGTTTGGTAAGAGGTAAAGGATCCATAACACTTCTTGATAAAGCAAGATGCAATGATGTTTATTGGGTTGAAGGTTTGAAATATAATTTGTTGAGTGTAGCACAGCTAAACAACACAGGTTATCGAATAGAATTTTAGAAAGGAATTGTCAAAGTTCATGACAAAAATAGAAAGTTAGCTGCTACTGGGACACAAACAAAAGGTAATACATTTCACCTTGACTCTACTCACAACGAGTGCTTGCATGTAAAGATTGATAACACCTGGTTATGGCATAAAAGGTTTTGTCATGTTAATTTTGATAATCTGATCAAGATAAGTAAGAAGCATAGAGTAAGAGGTCTATCGAGTCTTGAAAAACCTAAGAATGCTATATGTCAAGGATGCCAAATGGGCAAGATGACAAGATCCAGATTTACAAGTAAGTCCTACACTTCTAAGGGAATTTTAGATCTTGTGCACACTGATCTTTGTGGTCCTATGAAAGTTCAAAGTTATTATGGTGATAAGTATTTCATATTATTTTTGGATAATGTCAGTAATGTTTTTAAAAGAAAAATCAGAAGCTTTTCAAATGTTTAAATGCTACAAGGCTAGAGTTGAAAATGAAATAGGAAGACAACTAAAATGTCTTAGATCAGATAGAGGAGGAGAGTTCACATCTGATGAGTTCAACCTATTTTGCAATGATCATGGTATTAAAAGACAAGTCTCTGCACTGAGGACTCCATAGCAGAATGGAATAGCTGAAAGAAGAAACAGATCTATTGTGGATTGTGCTAGAACATTGATGATTAAGAAGAAGGTTCCACAAACATTTTGGAGAGAAGCAATAAGCATAGCTGTTTACACCTTGAACTGAGTTCAATTGAAGAAAGGTACTTTGAAGACACCTTATGAAATCTGGTATGGCAAGAAACCTAATATAAGTTATTTTAAGATCTTTGGAAGAAAATGCTATGTTCACAAAGATGATAGAAATGGCAAGTTTGATCAGAAAAGTGAAGAAGGAACATTTCTAGGATATTCCTCTAGAAGCAAAGCATTTAAATGTCTGATCAAATCATCTCACAAAATAGTAGAAAGTGCAAATGTGAAAATCGATGAATTTGCAGAAAGAACTAATGATAGGAATTCCAAAGAACCAGAAGAATATGATGAATTTGTCTATGTGTAACCGAAAAGTCCTACCGAGATAACTATTGAAGGAAATGAGGAATATATCCAGTTACCGAGTGATGAAGAGGATCATACAGAGCCTACCGAGCCTGTATTAGCCAAATATGTCAGAAGACATCATGCACCAAGTTAGATTATAGGAGATAAGGATGATCTAGTGATGACAAGGAACAAACCGAGACAGAACACATGTTTAATATCTAAATTTGAACCAAGAATAATAAAAGAGGCATTGAACAGTGAAGATTGGATAAATGCTATGACTGAAGAGATTGATCAAATCAAGAAGAATGACACATGGATACTAGTCCCAAGACCTAAGGACAAAAATGTAATCGGTACAAAGTGGATCTTCAAAAACAAGCTAAATGAGAAAGGAGAGGTCAATCGAAACAAAGCAAGATTGGTTTGCTAAGGTTATGCCCAAGAAGAAGGAATTGATTATGGTGAAACTTTTGCACCTGTTGCCAGAGTTGAAGGAGTTAGAACATTGTTGGCATATGCTGCTTTCAAAAACTTCAAGGTATATCAAATGGATGTCAAATCTGCATTTCTGAATGGAATATTAGAAGAAGAAGTTTTCATTGAACAACCTGAAGAATTTGTTGAAGACAATAATAAAGATCAGGTATGTAAATTGAACAAAGCTTTATATGGTCTGAAACAAGCACCTAAAGCATGGTATGAAAGACTACACTCTTATTTGATTAAGATTGGTTTTATAAGGACAAGTGAGAACAGTAACATGTACATGAAGAATGATGAAAATGGAATACTAATCTCAGCCATATTTGTTGATGATATTATATTTTGTGGAAATGACTCTTTATGCAAAAACTTTGGTAATGAAATGAGCAAAGAATTTGAGATGTCATTAATCGGTGAGATAAAGTATTTTATAGGCTGACATATACTGCAAATGAAAAATGAAAGTTTCATTACTCAATCCAAATACATAAAGGAAATCTTGAAGAAATTTGGAATGGAGGATTCAAAGCCAATAAGTACTCTTATGACTACAAACTACAAACTATCAAATAATGATGAATCTGCATCTGTTGATGAGACACTCTACCGATCCATGATTGAAAAACTACAATATGTTGTTCACAGTAGGCCTGATATAGCACATGCAGTTGGTATTGTTGCAAGATTCTCTGTAGATCCTAAGGAAATACACATGACAGCAATCAAAATAATTTTCAGATACTTGAAAGGCACTGAAGATTATGGCTTAGTATATCAGAAAGGAAATGATTTTGATTTAAAAGTCTATACTGATGCTGATTGGGTAGGCAACATTGATGATAGGAAAAGCACAAGTGGAGGAGCTTTCTTCTTAGGAGAAAGACTAGTGAGTTGGCTTAGCAAGAAACAAGGATGTGTTTCTCAGTCAACAGCCGAAGCTGAATATGTTGTTGTAACACTGAATTGTACCAACATTGCATGGATCAAACAATTGTTGGAAGGTATAAATGAGAAAGTTACCAAGCCAGTAACTATAGTCTATGACAATACTAGTGCCATTAATATTTCAAAGAACCCTATTATGCACTCTAAGGAAAAACACATATCTATCAAATATCATTATCTTAGAGAAGAAGCTCATGAAAAGAGAGTGGTGTTGGAATATGTTAACACAAAGGAACAAATAGCTGATATCTTCACCAAGCCACTACCAAAGGATATTTTTGAGTATCTCAGAAGTAAGTTAGGGGTCCTACCCCTATCTTCTACTCACTGACCGAGTTTGGTGAAAGCATCGCTTCGATGAATCTATTGAATATCTTTTAGGGAGCTAATGCTGGAGTGTTACACTTTAAGAATGCTTTTCTGAAAGTGTACTGGAACAATATTGAGATAATATAGACAATGATATAGGGAATAGGAATTGTAAACAAATGCTCTGACCAAGACTCAGTTGATACATACTACCAGGGAATAACTTCCTACAGAAATAGCTTATGTTTTTGTTCTTTTCTTTTTGGCATTGTTGTCAAAGGGGGAGAGGACTACCCAAGGGGGAGAAGACCTACCAAAGGGGGAGAAGACTAAAGGAGGAGAAGACCTGAGAAGATTGAGAGAAGTCTGATGTATGGGGGAGAGAATTTCAGCATTTCAGAATCACAGCAATCTGAACTCTTAGTGATCAAATCAATTGGTTTTGCCATCAATGCCAAAGGGGGAGATTGTTAGCAATATAACAAGGATATTGAGAAGGTTGTTGATGATTATGGACATAACTGATTAAAGATGTTTTACTGTCTTGATATTATTATTTTGTCATTGATGTCAAGAAATTGATTTTCTAATTCAATATGATGTTGCCATATCTTAAGAAATATGATATGAAGATCATAAAGAAGTCGGTAAAGACACAAGAAAGAATATGATGAATAAAGGGATAAGTTATTCAATGGGCAACTCTACCAAGTTAGACAATGATGAGATCTTGATGTTTTAGAGTGTTTTAACATCATACATATGTTGTAAAATGTAAAGGTTAATACTACACTATGTTATCAAGCAAAGGACCTAGTCGGTAAACCCTAAGGTTATCGCAGTCGGTTAATGAAGACAGAATGTCTACCGAGTAAAGTTTAGTATTCACCGAATTGTAACCGAGCTATAACAGAATGCATTAAATGTTTACATGTGATATTTAATGAAAGAAGCTAATGAGCTAGAGCGGATCAATGATTGGCAAGCCATGGAAGAAGTTTGTTAACAAATCTAAGGCAATGGAAAGTCGGCAAGAAGATCTACAGCCCAGATTGAACCGCATTACCCTAACACAAGTTCCAAGATGATTGTACAAGTTCCGAGGTAGGGTAAAATGTTTTTCAAATCGTAAGATACAATGAACCTGGACAAGATTGAAGATCTGATGGCTATGATTGATCATGGGAAATATGATCAAGGAGATTAAGTGGTTAGATGATTGTTTATAAATAAGGAAGTATTGATAAACAGTGTATGCAGGCAAGTGTATGCACAGGGATGCTACATAGTGATCACCGAGCACAGAAGCTTGAAGACCTATTGGAATAACAGAGTATTGATGCCCAACAGATAGACAATATTAGTTCTATGTCTAGATTGTGATTGAACAAATAAGAATCTGCTTTAGCATTTTAGATGTAAAGTTGCAGATAGATTGTATCATTGTTAGCTTGTGAAAGTAATAGAAAATCTCTTAACCAAGTGGACTTAATAGTCTTATAAGTAAATCCTCTAACAAGGTGACATTCTAAATGAGTGTTTGAAATCCTTTGACAAGGTCACTTCTAACAAAGTGAAGATCCTAACAGATCTGAGGGAAATCCCTTAACCGGGTCACATCTAGCAATGTGTTTTGTAATCTTTAACAGGATTGGCTTTTAACCGAGCATTCTCTAGAAGAGTATATTTCTTAGTGGGTCCAAAATCCCACAGTGGTTTTTCCCTATTTGGGTTTCCATGTTAAATCTGGTGTTATGAGGTTTATATAGTTCATATGCTTTTGAGTTTGCATGTTTGATAGTTTTATTCTATGACTGATATATGTTACTGAGGTTGAATCTAATGTTTTCATTGATGATTAAGTTTGTATTATTCACCCCCCCCCCTCTCATCTTGTTGGCTATTGGATCTGTACTTATATTAAGTATCGGAACTATCACAATGGTTAGATAGATAGAAAGATATACTCTAGTAATACATTGAAGGGGAGCATAAAAAATGCAAGAAATGGAATAGGCATGCTATGCTAAATGGTTTGACAAGATAATTTTTGTCATACAATGCAGCAAGATAGTTAACTTAAATGGGTGTTGGTTGATGATATATCTTGTTATTAGTTGTAACATAATTTAAGTAGAATGTTGTGAAATTTTTATTTATTAGAAAACTACTTTATGTCGCATGTAATTCATTATCTTGATAGATTGTAACTTTTGTCTGTACATTTTTCAGTGCTCGATGACTAGTTTGTTGTGATATATGTCATTTGTCTTCAATATCTAAAGAAAAAAATCAATACATGATGTCTTCATATTGTTGAGTAGAGTGTAGGTGATGTCATTGATTAATATATTGCCTCGTTGTAGTTGATCTTGTCATGGCTCAAAGTAGCTATCTGAAAAAGAGAAATTTAAAATAGTGGAATTAATGTTCAAAGAATAATTGAGAGAGATGTGTGGGAGAAAGGACAAAGAGTTACGTTCCTTCATTTCTCAGAGACATAGTTATTATAATTGAGCTTCTTATTTTTTCCTTATAATTGTGTATGAATTGTGTTGCATTTTGGAGTATTTCTTGTAGAGTTGGCTAAATAGATTAGATTGAGTAGATTTGTTCTAGACAATATTCAAGAATATGATCATCAACAATGGTAGTTATGAGTGAAACCTAATAATATCAACTCTTAACATGCTATGTTGTAGGTCAACAAAATCATTCCATTACAGGAAAGAAAATAGAAGTCTCATAATTAATGCTTTCACAGTTCTGTAGGTTTTTTGTTTTTGATTAAGGAAGAAACATGTTTTGAGGGGACCTAAAACCCCTTACAACAAGTTTTGGAGCGATCAAAAGTGCCCCGATTTTATAGGGATCTAGAACCCATAGAAGAACATTGCAGAAAAGGATGATTAAAGACTACGTGCATCCAATACATAGCTTTACAGAAACATCTATGAGGTCCTCGCTAAACAAAGGAGGACAAAGCCATCCTTCACAATCAATCAACAAGATTCAAAACAAGAAAGCACAAAGGTTTTATCAAGGCTTCTATAGTGTCATAAAATTGCAACCCTAGAAATTTACAACTGCATTAGAGTCATCACGCATGCGAACCCGAATCCTCTAGCTTGATCGAAGACTGGAGAGTGGTCGGCTTACAAAAATTGCTTCTTCGTTAGACTCAAGATCATTCTATCTGCACTCTTCCCTTTAGAAAGGGGTAGGTGCCCCTGTCCCCCCTTGGACATGGGTGTGGCACCCTTGTCCCTACCCTATTTTGGGGCAGGACCTTTCTAGAGCATGCATTGTGGGTTGTGCAATGAGTGGGAAATCTCCCTGATGTCAGCTTGTGATGAAATTCAAATCCTTCAAACATGTATTTAAGGGGCATTTGTGCTCTCATTTCCATAAGTTTGATAAGTTGGATAAGTGGAAGTTGGATAATATTGGAGTATACACAAGCGATCAAGCATTCAAGAGCATTCAAGCATTTAAGCATTCTTTTCCAGCATTGAGCATTCTCAAGTCTCCCTTCAAGGCTAGGTGTTGCATTCAAGTCAAGGATTCAACCATTGAAAAGCAGATTGATTTCAACATAAAATTCCATACAAACATTTCTATCAACATTGCTACTACAACCTCCCCTGAGGTGGTTTACAATTCAGTCTTTCATTTACATCTACTTGCAAGTACTTTCTTTCACTACTTGGTCAATTAAAAAACTAGCGTTTGACCTAAAGGAAAGCCCCCAATCCAAACACATTTCCCTCTCTTTTTTGTGTGTAGGTTGTAGGTGTGCAACTATACTTTCAGATTTGAGCTTCATTTACAGAGGTGGAAAAACCCTTTTCATTTCACGGATTTTTTGGAGGATCGTGTGAATTCCTACCATGGTCCAAAAAAATTTTCGTGAAATTCACAAGGCGAATTCGTCTTGACATTTTACTGCCAAATCTTGGTGCACAACTTCATCCCATATTCAGAACTCAAGTTATAATCAATTCTTTATCACTTTTGCACTACATAGTTCAACCAATTTGCTTTCCAAATCAAAGAAAGGAATAAGGGGATCAAGTTAACATTCTTAATTCATTCAAAATTCAATCTATCATCTTTCTGTGTTGATTGAATCTAGTGAATTACCCCTTATGTTCCTAATGTAATGGTGAAAAGTGCTTGAAGGATAATCAATAGTGAAACTCTCATCTCTCTTTGAGGGAAAGGGTTAGTTTTCCTCCTGATCTATCACTCATCATTTTCCCACCATTACATTTTGGTGAACTCAACATCTTGCATGCTATCCTTTGAACAACATTGCATATTTTTCATTTACAAGTTTCAACTTTCTGCAAACTTAGTGGTTAATTCAGTAAAAACTCTAGTTTTTAAATTTAAAATTGAAAATGTGATCTGTAAAAAAATACTTGTAGTTGTCCTAGATCTGAGAATTATTTTGTTTGTCAAGTTCAATTTCCTCATTGTCTTGTTCAATTTGCAATTAAAATTTACAAAATTAAGAGGTTACTTGTTCAAACCCTAATTTTTAAAAGTCATATTGAACTTGTCCAAAAATTGGATTTCCTTTAATTTTCAGATTTTTTATTGTTCTTAGATTTGTCTTCAATCCTACAATTCAAATTTTCAATTTCCCCACTTTTTCCCAAAATTGAAATTTCAAAACTAAGTGGTTAGGCTATCAAACCCTAATTTTTAAAGTTAATTGGATTTTGTGTGAATTTGAAATCAATTTCATTTACATTCATATTTCTAAACATTTTCCAAGGTGTCCCTACACATTAGGTTTGACCCTTTTCAAAATTGCACTTCAATTCCTCTTTTTTTTCAAAACCCTAATAGGGTCCTATTTTCACATTTGTGTTTTCATTTCACCCATCTAGAGATCATAAAATTTGCCAATTTTGGGAGGTTATCTTTAAAATCATCATAATATCCATCCCTAAAAATTTTGAAAAAAGTTGGTCAGACCATGTGCGTTCCCACCATGGTCCTCGTCTTTTTTTTCCAGAATTTTGCGAGACTATTATGACTGTATTTATTAGCCTAAATCCAGAATATTGGTTGATTTTATCAATTTTTGAACCCTCTAGAATCGAAAATACCTTCAAAACTCAACATTTCAACTTTCAAGAAAATGTTTTAAATTAAGAGGTTAATTATTGTCTGCCCTAATTTTAAAAATTCTAATTTTAAAATTAAGTGGTTTTCCCTTTGCCTTATTTTTAAAATTCCAATTTCCTTTTAGTTTTGGAAATTGTGTCATTCCCTTCCTCCAACAAAGTTCAAATTGTGTAATCATTATTTTTATTAAATTTTGCATTACTCAACATTTGCAAGCTTTGTCCTACAATTCAAAATTCAAATTTTTCCTCAGGTGCATGATGTTTACCACTATTAGTCCTATTGGCATATGTACACTCGAATGAGACATTGTAGGTGATTGAAGGTTTTGTCATTGATGGCAACCTTACAATCCTATGTCACCAGCAAGACATTCCACCAGCACTAGCAAGATCAAACTCTACACCGACACTCAGACCTCCAGCACCGGCAGTGAAAGGAAGCATACCAGCACAGAGGCCGATAGGATTTTTGTTATAATATATATTTTTTATTATTGTAAAATCTTTATAAGCTGACTTGGCAACATTGTAAAATGACTCATATATATAAGAGATCATTGTAGAATATTGTAATGATGTAGATGTAAGAGATATGGAATGTAATTAGGTAGACCTATTATGTGAATTATAGATTAAGGGTTTATGTAAGAAGCAGAGTAGAAACCAGTACTGGATCTAGCATTAGAGATACCATTCTAAAGTAGTACAAGACACTGGATTTATATAATCCATTTTTTAAGCAAGTGAGACTTCTATTTTGACCAGTGAACTCTAGGCACTTGGCCTTCCTGCATGTGCAGGCCCCTCTCGTAGTAGTAATATTCTCTTATTGGCCAGTAAGTGAATATTGTGGGTCACAAATCCCATCAAGGTTTTTCCCACACTGGGTTTCCTCGTTAAATCCTTGTGTTATGGTGTGTTTTTATGTGGTTACTTTTATCTCTATTTATTGTATTATTTTCTGCTTATCGGTACACAGTTTTAATTTGTTCTACATGTTTTAAGTTAAGAAATTCTAATTACCAATTAGATACTGATTCACCCCCCCCCCCCCTCAGTATCTGTGGGAATCCTAACAATTGGTATCAGAGCTTGGTCCTCTATTTTCAGAAGCCTAACAACTTGAGGAAGATCTTGACATCGGTAAACATGGAGAATTTGATGAAGCAATTGGAAGTAGTTGTCTCAGATTTTGATACAGAAAAGTTGAAAAATATCAAACTTGAAGATGATCTAAAGGCAGCTCAGGAAATTATTCAAGCACTTCAAGAAAATATTACCATTGCAAGAAACAAGAGAAGAGAACTCTATGAAAAGATGCAGATTGAGGATGATGAGAAATAAACTCTTAATGATATGATAAACAAGCTAAAGCTAGAGAACATAACAACAAGGAATGAGATGCAAGATATGACCATGAGATTCTATAAGGAAATTGAAGATAGGAAGAAGAATAAAGAAGAGTTGACCAAAAGATTAAGTGATGCAGGAAATGAGAACACAAGACTTAGCTATGAAAATGACTTGTTGAAGACAGATCTAATGCATACACAGAATGGCTCCAATGAACTAATGAGACAGAAAGAGATCCTAGAAAGAGAACTAGATACCGCAAATCAGCATAAAGAAAAATTCAAGAAAAGTTCAGAAGATCTTGGTGACTTATTGAAGAAACAGAAACCTAAAGGTGACACTTGTGGAATTGGTTTTGAGGCAAGAGAAAGCTCCGGTACTACAAACACATAGGATCATAGAAAACTGGTAAGACAACCTACTGCTTACAAATTTAATGGAAAATGCTTTAACTATAATAAGTACGGTCATAGAGAAAATCAATGTAGATCTAGAAGTTATCAGAATACCAATGCACCCACCGGTCAATGTTCAAAATGCAGCAAAGCTGGTCATAACTTGGAAAATTGTAGAATGAATGTGAGATGTTATGTTTGTGGAAGATTTGGACACCTATCCAATCAATGTAGAACACAAACTGACATTGGTTATGGGAAAGCTATTCAGAACAATAATGTCACTTTCTATGCATGTAACAAGATTGGGCATATTGCAAAATTCTGCAGAAGTAAAGGATCACTGATAGACAACAAAAGTTCTAGTTTGAAAGGAAAAGAAAAAGTTGAAGAGGTTAAGCAAGAATTCTCAAAACAATGGATTAGAAAGTCAGACCTAAATAATGTTGGAAATACTCCTCCACCGGTAGAACCAATCAACACTCCACTGATAGAACATAGTATTACTCCACTGGTAGGAATCTCTTCATCAAATTGAAGAAAGTTTCCTTGAGGATTTTGGAATCAAATGAGACATATGCTATTATTTCCTTGGTTGATGGTAAAGGAAGAAATTATTTCTATACTGACTGACAGAGTTAAGTGAATACTTTACTGGCATGCATTAAATGTGGTAGTTGGCAAATTAACATTATATATCAATGATTTTGGCTCCATTTGACTTAACCGTGAATTCAAACATTTGAAGAGCGTGAAATCTCTAGAGCTAGAGCTAAGGCATTTCAAGCAAAGAGGCAAAGCACTTCAGCAATCAATCCCTCCTAAGGCAGAAAAAGGTATTTATAATCATGGCATCCTCCTCTTCACCTGAATTCATAGCAAACCCTACTGTAGTTGAGGTAATCAAATGCCCTAGGCCCGTGTTTCAGCTAGTTCCTGAGATAGCTAAAAAGGATGACAATATTGGTGCATTCTCCCAAATCCCCAAAGGAGTTATTTTTGCAGAAGATCCCAGAATGTACATCCATTGCAATATAGAAGAACTAGGAGATGAAGAAATCAAGAACATGTACAAATCCGTTATATGTGATAATTTCGATAAAGTAAAACCTTAACACGAAATTGTTGAAACCCTAGGATTCACTGAGATCCTTAGCATTCTGGACTTTCCTAAGGAAGTTATTAGGATAGTGTTAAGCAGAGTACATGGTGAATTCTTTTGGCTTGAATCCATCCATAAATTACAAAGGAAGTTGTGAAAGCTGTAATAATATATTTTTTTTATTATTGTAAAATCTTTATAAGCCAACTTGGCAACATTGTAAAATGACTCATATATATAAGAGATCATTGTAGAACATTGTAATGATGTAGATGTGAGGTATATGGAATGTAATTAGGCAGACCTATTATGCGAATTATAGGTTAAGGGTTTATGTAAGAAGCAGAGCAGAAACCGGTACTGGATCTAGCATTATAGATGCTATTCTGAAGCAGTACAAGACACTGGATTTATATAATCCATTTTGTAAGTTAGTGAGACTTCTATTTTGAGTAGTGAGCTCTAGGCACTTGGCCTTCCTGCATGTGCAGGCCCCTCTTGTAGCAGTAATATTCTCTTATTGGCTAGTAAGTGAATATTGTGGGTCACAAATCCCACTGACATTTTTCCCACACCGGGTTTCCTCATTAAATCCTTGTGTTATGGTGTGTTTTTATTTGGTTGCTTTTATCTCTGTTTATTGCATTATTTTCTTCTTACTTGTACATAGTTTTAATTTTCTCTACATGTTTTAAGTTAAGAAATTTTAATTACGGATTAGCTACTGATTCACCCCCCCCCCCTTAGTATCTGTGGGAATCCTAACAAGTCCTACCTATCCTATCCTCATTAGACAAAGCATTACAATTAAGGCTTCCCAAGGTTTAATTACCGAGGAGATGGAGCCTAATTTGGGTGACTTCTTTAATGAGGATCATGATAATTCTTCTCATCCTAATCACATGCCTATTCACCCCATTGATGGATCCCATGATGAAGAAGAAGCTTTAACTAGGGTTTCTTTAGATCAAGTTTCTACATTGGACAATCAATTTGATAGTTTTCAATAATGGATGTCCAAAGAATACCCTAATAGTGAAGCTCTTCCGTTAATTGAAGGTCTTAAGCGCATTCTTCACAATGATAAAAATGGACTTGATATATTGTGTGGCATTGCACATATTGTTGATTCTATTTTAATGCCTATCAAGAGTTGTACCAAAACCCTAGGTTACTCACAATCTTCAACATAAGTCAATTCCTCTATTCCTTGACCAATCCTATCACTAGTATTCCTACTTTCACATCTAACATCATGGCTACTTCAACTCAAAATATCATTCCTACAACCATAGGTCATGGGGGAAATCTCTCTTCTTCATTCAATCAATTTTCCATGAATATTCCTACTATTTCTCAGCCAATCACTGTGACACAAGGGGGCAATTCCTTCAACAACTTAACAATGCCCGCTCATCACCAATGCCCACATAGCATAGTGTCCCTCCACCTTATTCTCAATCCATGCATTCTTTCAATAACATCACATCACATTCTCAATCACCTATGTCTAACATGAATTTTTCTACCTAAATGACAATTAACAATGTTGCTGAAATTGTGTCTTCCTTACAACAAGAAATTGCTTCCATGAGTCAATCCAAGTTTAGTGTACCCACCTTTGATGTTGTGATCCCACTTTCTCTTGATATTGTTAAAGTCATGCCACCTAAACATGTGGAGATCCCTCAATTGGAACTTTATAAAGGAAAAGGTGATTCTCTTACACATGTCAAAACATTCCAAACCTTGTGTACTAATTTTGCATATGGTCAATGATTGCTTGCAAAATTATTTACAAGAACACTAAGAGATAAGACCTTACAATGGTATTTATCTTTTCCTTCTTATTCTATCACTTCCTTTCAACAACTAGTAAATACTTTCATCCAACAATTTCAAAATAACATTGGTCCTAAAATCACTTTGACTAATTTAATGCATTGTAAACAAGGTGGTAAAGAGAAAGTGATTCATTTCATTGGTAGATATAAGAATTTGTGTGCTCAAATTTCTTTTTCTATGCCTAATAATGATATTCAAATAATTTTTATTTCTAATTTACAAAAAGATATCAGAGAAAAGCTTCTTTTGTCCAATTTTACTTCCTTTTTGCAGTTGTGCACAACATTCCACAATTATCAACTGGTTGTGAGTTGAATGGAGAAATATACTCCTATGGCTCCAAGTGATAAGAGGGGGAGTGTTCAATAACCATTTGTGAAGGTAAAACCAACAAAAGGCTTCATCAAGTTCAATGATCCAATAAAAAGCAACCATGTGAGTGCTACAATAGGTGTGCCTCCTATTTCTAAATTTTTCCAAAGAGAAATGCAATTTACTCCTTTGAATAAATATTTGCATAGTATTATGTCTTGGTTATTTCATAGAAATATTATCAAACTTCCTCCTATAAAACAAGTTGATCCTTCCAAGCTTGCATCTCCTCATTTTGATAAAAATTTCTTTTGCCAATTTCATCATCAACTTGGTCATGATATTGAGAAATTTTGCATTGAAACATAAGGTTCAAGACTTGATTGATAATAATAATATATTTGTGGTAGTTGTGAATGATAAATGGAATAAATCAGTTGCTACTCCTAATCAAAATCTTAAGATTTTGTCTGCTCCCTTGCCATCTCATACCTCTAATGTTATTGATATTGTTCCTAATTCTCTCTCTTTTGAAACACTCATTTGTATGGCTCCAAATTTGGTTAATATGGTAGAAACACAAGATTTGCCTAAGGATCCCTATATTACATTTGACCCTAGTGACACCATTAAAGCACTTGATGGATCTTTATACATAGCTACAAAGGTTAATGATATCCCTTGTCGTGGTGCCCTGATTGATTCCTCTTGCATGGTTAATTTTATAACTAAAGAGTATCTTTTCATTTTATGATTGCATAAACCACTATATGCTACTTCTAATGTAGTGGTGAAGTTATTTGATGGCTTGTCTTATCCTACCAATTGTTCCATCAACCTTCCTATCAAAGTCCACTATATGCTCCATCTATTGTGCTTGATGTTTCTCCTCTGACATGTTTCTTGCCTTCCCAAAATAGTGATCAACAAGATTGGGAGGTAGATGTTGTACTAGATTAGCAATATTGGCACTGTAGATCTTTCTCCCTCTCCTTTCTTTCTCTTTTGTGACCATTCTTCTATATGTATCCCTGTTCTTCTATTGTTCCCTTAATGTTTACTTGGGGATGATGCAAAGCATTGAGATCATTTTTGGGTCTCTTTCATGTTGAATCAAAAGACATCCTCTCTTCCCTTTATTCTAAGGTAGTGTCCTTCTTTGGGGAATGAAGATTATTATATGCATATACATACATGATATACATGAGTTATCATACTACATACTGACCGTGAGGAAAGCGACACTACCTTGTGTGTTGTGTTCATTATCTTTGGGTTTATACCTTGATTGGGGGCTAAATCCTTGCGATAATGTGCTCCCTCTCTTCTCTCCCTCTTGGGTGTATCCTACCTTAAATCAATCGCTGCTGATAAGGTATGTGTAATCGCATTAATGTGGGGGCATACACTCCACTCATACTTTCCTTCTTGTGATACTTAGAATTACTTAGTAAACTTTGTTTTTCCTTGTAACCTTTTGTATCTTTGCTTTCATGACGCATAGTGGAGGGAACTTTTCTACTTGCAATCATGTTTCTCCTCTTCTCTATCTTCTTGTTTACTTTGTCAATCAAAGTTGTAAGACCCTAAGTCCACTGGGGGCTTGGTGCATCTTGCCTCCTTGACATGGTGAAAGTCTTTCAATCTTATTTCCTTCTACTTTACCGACAGTATTGGCATATGCTTATACTCCCTCTAAAGTGGGGGATAAATGTAGTATCATAAAATTATAACCCTAGCAATTTACAACTTCATTAGGTTCCTCACCCTTGCGAACTCGAATCCTCTAGTCTGATCGAAGATCTAAGAGTGCTCAACTTGTGAAAATTGCTTCTTCCTTGGCCTTCGCATCACTTTGTCTACACTCTACCCTAGAGAAAGGGGTAGGATAGGGGCGTGGCGCCCCTATCCTTGCCCTATTTTGGGGCAAGACCTTTCTAGAGCATGCATTGTGGGTTGTGCAGTGAGTGAGAAATCTCCCTGATGTCAGCCTATGACAAAATTCAAATTCTTCAAACATGTATTTAAGGGGCATTCATCCTCTCATTTGAATAAGTTTGATAAGTTGGATAAGATTGGAGTATACACAAGTGAACAAGCATTTAAGAGAATTCAAGCATTCTTTTCCAGCATTGAGCATTCTAACATCTCCTTTCAAGGCTAGGTGTTGCATTCAAGTCAAGGATTCAACCATTGAAGAGGAGATTGATTTCAACATACAATTCCATACAAGAATTTCTACCAAGATTGCTACTACAACCTCCCTTGAGGTGATTTACAATTCAGTCTTTTATTTACATCTACTTGCAAGTACTTTCCTTCATTACTTGGTTAATTCCAAAACTAGGGTTTGACCTAAAGGAAAACCCCCAATCCTAACACAATTCCCTCTCTTTTCAATGTGTAGGTTGTAGGGTGCACAACTATACTTTTGAATTCTGGCTTCATTTGCAGAGAAGGAAAAACCCTTTTTGTTTCACATATTTTTTAGAGCACTGTGTACATTCCCACCACAGTCCAGACAACTTTTTGTCTAATTCATAAGGCGACTTCGTCTCGACATTTTACTGCCAAATCCAAGTGCACAGCTCCATCCAATATTGAGATCTCAAGTTATAATCAATTCTTTATCACTTTTGCACTACATAGTTCAATCAATTTCCTTTCCAAGTCAAAAAAAGGAATAAAGGTATCAACTTAAAACTCTTAATTCATTCAGAATTCAATCTATCATCTTTGGTTGGAGATTGAATCTAGTGAATTATCCCTTATCTTCCTAATGTAATGGTGAAAAGTGCTTGAAGGATAATAAATAGTGAAACTCTCATCTCTCTTTGAGGGAAAGGGTAAGTTTTCCTCTTTATCTATCTCTCATCATTTTCCCACCATTACAACTCCCTTAACCTTCATTAGACACTAAGGGTTTTTCTAGGCACGCATAATGTGAACATTAATATTGGGCAATAAACTAATACCCACAACATCCAAAGTCTTAAAATGAGAAATATAAAATAATAATCTGGAAGCAAAGGGTTTTGACTTGGCTCTCAAAACCAAAAAGTTGAACTCAGTAAAGAAATACCAGCAAAAAGTTAGCATCCTCCCAGCATGACTCCAAATAACCTCAATATGAAGAAGACCCAACTCAATAGGAACTGAACAAAAACAAACCTCCTATTGATCCTTCCAAGCATCATTCAACACAATCAAACAACACCACTCATTTTGAAAAAAAAAACCATCTCCACATCTATAGGAGATAGCACCACCAAACAAGCCCTAATTCACTCATACAAAAAAAACACCCCTTAAGAAAACACTCCAACAAAAGATGGGCAAAAAGGCTAGGGAGATCCATAATCCTAAGCACCAGGTCATAGCATAACCCAAACTCAAAGGAAAAACACCTCAATAGGATCACCAAGTGAGAGCAGAAAAAGCTAGGAACCCTTCACCCAAGAATTAGTAGTTGAAACCTGCCCAGAAAGTAACAGAGCCACAAGCCTTCCAAATAACCATAAATAGTTCATTAGAAAGGTGTAAAAAATAAGGCTCCAACTGTACCTCCTGAGAAAAATAGGAGAAAGGAAGCATCCATGGTCTTCAAGAGGACAATCAATATAGCATAAAAGTAGGGTCAAGTAGACCCCCCTCATAGAGAACCCCCTAATAGAAGCCAAAGAGGAGCCGAAGGAAAACAACCTAAAAAAGTAGATGCCCACAAAGGATCTGAAACCTCTAAGATCTGAGCCACAAGATAATCCAAGACAAAGGCCAAAGTAGAGAGTGAAAACCCAACACCACCCCTCAAACCAGAATCCTCCAAAACCCTACCAACCAACAGAGCAATACTCATCCAATAAAACCCTCCTCACGAAGAGAAGAGAGTGCTAGATTCACTGACCAGAGAGACTAGCACCATTGGCAGATTGTTCCATCACCAGAGGGAGGCAAAGAAAAATATTTTTTGGGGCAACATCCTCCCCTACAATAGAAAAACCTTGCAAAGCCCTCAATCCATAATGTAGATCAAAGTAGTGAACATAGCCCCAACAAAGACCATCATTGTCACCCACAACATCTGCGTCATCATCATCTTCTCCATCACCAGAGTCTTCAATCACTGAAACCCTCACTCACCCTCTCCCACCTCGTACGCTCTCCATTTTAAATTCCATAGGTTTTCTATTATCACTTTTGTCTATATTGAGTAAGACTATTGAGATAGACCTAGTGAAATCACTTATAGACATTTACCAAAAAAAATTAAATATAACATGTATGAATATGTGGAATTTATAGTCACAAATGAATATACAGAGCATGCAAGTGTTCCAAATTTGGAAGAGTCATTTGTAGTATAAAACCATAATTTGACTAACCAACGAGTGAATGATCTTTGACATTTGTAGCCCACTCCAAAATCATTTGTGTACCATGTCTTCGCTGCTTGTTGCACAATATTCTACCACTAAGATTTCATTCTACCTAAAAACTCTTACTTGAGATTGAATATTCAATCTCCTTTACTTGCATCTCTTTCTGGAACAACCTATCAATTTCTCTCTACATCTTCAATATGAATTTGTATCTGATAAGGTCTTTTAACTTAGCTCTCATTAGCTCAACAATTTTGTTCAACAATAGGATTAATTCAACATCATTTTTTCCATGAAGAATAAATTACTAATGTAGGCATCTAAAAATGGTCAACACTTGTGGTGTCATACTTTAACATGTCTGTGTGACCTTATTTTAGGGTTTTCACATCCTATTAACATTTTTTCTATGTCATGCACTTGATCTTCATCATTTGTCGACATCTTGTCATACTTCTGCATTTCTTCCCTCTTCAATTGTGTTTCTCGCATTCTCAATTAGGTCTTGTCGACATCATCATTAATTATGATATTTGATCATTATCAATCTTATCATGTCAATTGGACATCATCAAACCTTCTCAATGTCGAATTGGGGTTTTTGTCCTTATCAATCATCAATTTATCAATCCTTTATCAATTTGCAACCAATATGTCATTGGTCTTTGGTCATTCAAACTTCATTAAGTCAACCTTTTATCAATCTTCGATCGATTCGTCATTGATCTTAATTAATCATCATTTCTTGTCAATTTGGATCGATTAGTCATTGGTCCTCATCAATTGATGTCTATCAATTTCATCCTTGTCAATTTTGATCAAATAATCATTGATCTTTATCAATCAACTTCGGTACTTTATCAATTGTCCAATTTTCATCATGATCATATCAACCCTACATCAATTATCTTTTGTCAAGACCTAATTGTCGTTCTTGCATTTCTAATTCATCTCCTAGGGTTTTCTAATATAATCATTTAATCCTTTTGTCATTATCCTTCTTGGTTAAATAGATTTATTTATTTTATCCTAGGTCCCTTTGTCACAATTAAATATTTTTATTTAATTGACTAACTATGAATTAATGAATAAGGAAAATTTATTTATTGATTCTTTCTAATTTCCTTTTTTCAAATCTTTCTAATTCTTAATTTCTTCTCATTTTCCTAATTTTTAATTCATCAATATCCAACTAGTTCCTCAACTTTCCATTTTGATTTTACCAACTAATATCCTTCCTAAAGTCTATCTTATTATATGGATATTTTGGAAGATATTACTTCTATAATTTTCAAATTCAAGGATTTGGAAATCTTATCTTGACATGATCTTGTCCTCTTGCATGGGAAAGTGTGTCATGGCATTCCTTTTTCAATTTGATTTTTCCCTTGATCAAAGTAAATTGCAAACTTTATTGATTTTATTCCAATCTTTGATCAATCTCTCCAATTTATCTATAAATTGGATGCAATTTTAATCATTTGGAACCACGCTTCTAGTATCCTCGCACTATCAAAATCAATCTTGCTTCATGCTTTTACACTTGTAGGTGAGATCCACACAAATCCACTATTTGGAGGAGAAAGGAGAACAATGGAAGTCAAGGAAGGAGTTTTCTTCATATGGTTTGCATGTTTATGTTGAAATCTTTCTTTTCCTTCTTCTATTGCATGTATTGAGATTTCTTTCATAGCTTGTTAGTTTTTATGGTTAGCTAATATAGTTTATGAATCTTATGCTCAAATTCCCTATTACATTTTCTGGTGAACCCGACGTGAACAAACATCAACAAACGGACATAAGTTTATCATAACGAACACATAATACTTTACAAAATGGATTGAGGCTATACCCATGACCTATATCACTGGCACACAGATTTATAAGTTCATTCTGAATTATATCATATGTCGATATTGAGTTCCTCTTTCTATAGTCACAGACAATGGTTGTCCATTTAAAAATAAAGATGTTTGTGAACTCTATGAGAAGTTTCAAATTCAGCATCGCTTCTCAACCCCATATTATCCATAGAGTAATGGCCAAGCTGAGGCATCCAATAAAACCATTATCAAGATAATCAAAAAGGTTGTCAATGATGTTGGTTGAGATTGGCATGTGCAGTTAAATCCAGCTTTATGGGCCTATCACACTTCTATCTGCACCCCTACTGGAGCAACACCTTATTGTTTGGTGTATGGTGCAGAAGCTATCTTACCTTTGGAGGTTGAGATTCCATCCCTATGAGTCTCCTTACAACACCTAATAAATGATGAAGCATATAGAGTTTCTAGGTTGGATCAACTTGAGATGCTAGATGAAAGACGCTAGACAACTTTGACACATTTGCAAGCATATCAAAACCGTCTTCGTTGCACCTATAATAAGAAAGTCAAAGGGCGACACTTCAAAGTGGGAGACTTGGTCCTGAAAGCCAACCCTAAGAATTCACAATCTATTGAGATCATCAAAGGAAAATTTGAACCTAATTGGGTTGTCCTTTTCATCATAACTACAACATATGGTTCAGGTGCTTATCAGATTGCAACCCCGGAAGGTGAACCACTATCAAATCCTGTGAATAGCATGCACCTTCGGAAATATTATACATATATTTCTTTTAGTAGTTCTTCAATATGATCCTGAAAAAATAAAAAAAAACAAAAAAAACAAAAAAAAAAAGAAGAAAAAATATCAAAAATAGTAAAGAAAAAGCATTCACCCTCTAGTGAAAACCTGGCAAACAGGCGCTTTGGGCACATACCATGGTGAAAACTTGGCAAATAGGCACTGTGTCTAGCAAGGTCATCGCTTGACTATCTATCATGATTCTCTATGTACATAGCACAAAGTTTTATCATGCCCGTCCATTTTGATTTGACCCAGTGTCATTCTCTAGGCTCGCGATTGGTCAACATCAATGTCAATTTCTGTCAAATTGCTAATCCTTGTACATATGTTTTCTAGCCTAGTCATTGTACATATTTTAGACCTCACTTGGGGGCCAATCCGTTGTCATGATCAATTGACAAAGTTATCATAATGAAAAACTCGGAGGCTACAACATGTACATAACTTTTAAAGTCTTGAAAAAATCCATAAAAATCAAATAAAGTCTTGAAAAGAAAAAAGATTCATAAAAATATCAAATAAAGTTCTGAAAAAAGCACAAAAAAAAAAAAAAAACCCTAAAAATCAGTAAACATTAAAATCCAAAAACAATCACTTTCATTCCATCAATAAATTGTCCCTTTGTACATAGACAGCTATTTTAGTGGACATCAAACAGAAACACATAAACATTACGCTTAACAAAATCACGCATTAACAAATGAGCCGTTCAATTGAGCAAGCATTCAAACTCATCGAAGTTGTCGTATCAATCAACAACATCAACATTATCGGTCCTTTGTCCATATTATCATTGGTCTTATGCAGGGTGTGGTATACCCATAAACTAGACTGTGTCCTATCTTAGATGGGGTAATGTGTTCCCTGAAATGAGACAGCATGATCGTCCTTTTAGTACAACATTATCACCTTTTAACAATGAAGATCGGAATGTTTATTTGACTTTCTTGGATTTGTGAGTCTTGTCTTTAATTGATTTATCTTTGATCATGCTTCTATGTCACTTGATGATGTCACAAAGTGAGTTAGAGTGGCCAGGATGGCTTATGAATTTTTATCTTTTGTTTTGTTTTCTGTTTGCGGAGTGTTTCATAAATTTCTGGGGCACATATGTCTTGGGTGTCTGTGATAAGTACGTTCACTTTGTGAATGCCGCACATACCTCGACCTTTGACATATGTATTGTCTTAGGCAGTTTTTGACTCATTCCTCTATTGTACACAAAGGGATTGCATTATTGCCCTAGTCTTCATTGCCATGGTGCACTACATTTGTTTTGCCATATTAAATAAAGGTTCTCACCTACTATTTGTGCATTTGTGAAAGCAAGATTTTTCTTCACCAGTAACTCTTCTCCATCTTATTTCCTCTACCTAATATTTCTTCTATCAGCCATTGCAGTCATCTTGGTCTAGGCTTGGTATTATTTTCGATAAATTGGCCTCTTTTATAGATTTTTTCTGGCCAATTCCTCGAGGGCGCATCCATATATTTTATCATTGTTTGGGGCATATTTCTTGATTTTTCTTTGAAACAACGCTCATAATCGCATTGTCTCAAAGAGGGGCAAAATGTAGGCATCTAAAAATGGTCAACGCTTGTGGTGTAATACTTTAACATGTTTGTGTGACCTTATTTTAGGGTTTTCACATCCTATTAACATTTCTTCTATGTCATGCACTTGATCTTCATCATTTGTCGACATCTTGTCATTCTTCTGCATTTCTTCCCTCTTCAATTGTGTTTCTTGCATTCTCAATTAGGTCTTGTTGACATCATCATCAATTATGATATTTGATCATTATCAATCTTATCATGTCAAGTGGACATCGTCAAACCTTCTCAATGTCAAATTGGGGTTTTTGTCCTTATCAATCATCAATTTATCAATCCTTTATCAATTTGCAACCAATATGTCATTAGTCTTTGGTCATTCGAACTTCATTAAGACAACCTTTTATCAATCTTTGATCAATTCGTCATCGATCTCAATTAATCATCATTTCTTGTAAATCTGGATCGATTAGTCATTGGTCCTCATCAATTGATGTCTATCAATTTCATCCTTGTCAATTTTGATCAAATAATCACTAATCTTTATCAATCAACTTCGGTACTTTATCAATTGTCCAATTTTCATCATGATCATATCAACCCTACATCAATTATCTTTTGTCAAGACCTAATTGTCATTCTTGCATTTCTAATTCATCTCCTAGGGTTTTCTAATATAATCATTTAATCCTTTTGTCATTATCCTTCTTGGTTAAATAAATTTATTTATTTTATCCTAGGTCCCTTTGTCACAATTAAATATTTTTATTTAATTGGCTAACTATGAATTAATGAATAAGGAATCTTTATTTATTGATTCTTTCTAATTTCCTTTTTTCAAATCTTTCTAATTCTTAATTTCTTCTCATTTTCCTAATTTTTAATTCATCAATATCCAACTAGTTCCTCAACTTTCCATTTTGATTTTGCCAACTAATATCCTTCCTAAAATCTATCTTATTTTATGGATATTTTGGAAGATATTACTTCTATAATTTTCAAATTCAAGGATTTGGAAATCTTATCTTGACATGATCGTATCCTCTTGCATGGGAAAGTGTGTCATGGTATTCCTTTTTCAATTTGATTTTTCCCTTGATCGAAGTAAATTGCAAATTTTATCGATTTTATTCCAATCTTTGATCAATCTCTCCAATTTATCTATAAATTGGATGGATTTTTTCATCATTTGGAACCACGCTTCTAGTATCCTCGCGCTATCAAAATCAATCTTGCTTCATGCTTTTGCACTTGTAGGTGAGATCCACACAAATCTGCTATTTGGAGGAGAAAGGAGAACAATAGAAGTCAAGGAAGGAGTTTTCTTCATATGGTTTGCATGTTTATGTTGAAATCTTTCTTTTCCTTCTTCTATTGCATGTATTGGGATTTCTTTCATAGCCTGTTAGTTTTTATGGTTAGCTAATATAGTTTATGAATCTTATGCTCAAAATGTAGCATGGGCTTAGGTACATTGAATTTGGTTTAGAATGAATGGTTGTAGCCTCTAACTAAATTTGGTTTAGAATGAATGGTTGTAGCCTCTAACTATATTCTACTCTAGAATCATGGACTAGTATGATATGTAAGCAAATACTTGTATCTGTAGAAGTCAATGTGCAAAGCCTCTAACACTAAATTCAAGAGCTTTCACGAGTAGTGGCATTGGAAGGAGCAAAAACGAGTGTGCTGATTCATAAATGTGTATTTGTTTGTCATATATACATAATTATCTATGAAGCATTAAATAAGTCCATTCCATCTTCCCCTGCAGTAGGAGCTAATATGACTAAATATTATCCACCAGCATGCCCATGTCCATGTGAATAAGATTCCCCTAGACCCACAAAATTTGTCCAAGGTGATTATTCTGCCCAGGTTGTGTTTTGGAATATTTGTTACTCGCAATACTTGTCCAGGGAAATTATATTGTCCAGGACTTGAGGGATGTGGTTCATGCAAGCCCTTACCAAGTGGTTCCAAGAGGAAAGCATATTGAAATTTCTGTGTAACTAAAACTATGCCTTCCACAAAAATTATTGCAGTTCCTCCAATCTACCGGTTTGCAGGATTGTGGGCCTATTGACATATAATTATATTTAAAATAACAATGATCCATAAGTAAATTGTAATCTGATATAAAAAAAATGCACATTTATTCTGTCCAGGACTTGAGGTGTGTGATTCATGCAAGCCCTTATTTAGTAGTCCCATTGAGGAGGCATATCAAAACTATTTGTGTAACTAAACTATGGTTCCATAGAAATTACCGCAACAGGTTTGCTAGGATTGTTGACATATTGACAAATAATTATTATTTTAGTAAATTTTGATTTGATACAGAAGGAATACATTCTCTGCAGCACCTGTTAAGCTATTGCTCCACCTACAGTATTTTGAAATTTAAAAAAAAAACATGATTGAACCTCTCCCCTCCACTGCCTCTGTCTTTCTTCCCCTAAGTTTAATAAAAGGGCATCCTTGTTAATGAAACACAAGCTCAAGGAATATTTTATGCTTTCTTTCATGTTTCAGGCTCCTCATTGTCATATATGTTTCCCTTCTTATTTGAACACCTTACCGTCTTGAATGCAGGTCTTGCATTCCAATTAAGTAGCACCTATACTGCGTTTCAGCCTTTCAATTTAAGTATGAATACAAGAAATTTCACATGTGTTGTTGATTCATTAGGCATGAAGTAACATAACCAAAGTTATGCAATTGCATTCTATTTAATAATTTAACTAAATGATTTAGGTCCTACATCTTTGCAAAAGGCAATTACATGACATCCTAAATACCAGTTCACTGTCTAATTCATATATAAAATTCAAGAGTAACAAGCAGTCAGGCATTTACTATATTTTACAAGAGTACAAATAGGAAAAAGAACTAAATCTATTTATAGACTTTCTAAATTTTATGTACATAAGTTACAAATACTTTATTTTCACAATATTGAAAGATTTCTGTATGACAAGCTAGAACATAACAAGTCATCAGATGGACAACCACACTGTTCTCATTCCAAATTACTGTCCCAATATGGAGAAAAATAGATTATTAGTTAGAACTGAGAACCAAGCATCTGAAACGGAAATGACAATTGACAGATTTTCAAAAAGAAATGTCATTTTCCAAAAGTAATCTTTAATTCTTTACAATTGAGTTTTAGAAGCAAAAGCAATATATGCATCTGATTAGTGCTAAGTAGTGGTTGTCTCATCTCAGCCTCTTTTGTGTCCATTCAGCATAATCATCCAAAAGCAAAGGCCATACATTAGATGAATCATAAATATCAAAGCTTGGGTAATTAATCTGTATCAAAACTTAAAAAGACATTAACAATCATCATAACTATAAATTATCTAAAAAGTTAAAAACAATCCCATGTGCATATCAAACATACGTTATAAAAAAAGCTTAGAAAACACTGCCACTGGTCAAGAATAATGGCTTTACAATCCTCCTGGTTCTAAAAACATGAAGAACCATGAACAAACTTCAGTTAAAAAATAGACTGCAGAAAAATCACGGGAAAAATGAAAGCAAACTTCAAGATATAAGATACAAGATGAAAAACGATGCATTGAAATAATGTTACTTGAGTCAAAAAGCAGACTGGAGACAAATCACATGAAATATGAAAGCAAACTTCAAGATACGAGATGAAAAGTAATGCATTTCAAATAATGTTATTGAGCTTTGACGTGCTCTCTGTATTTGAGAGAGAGCCCAGCTTTAGCAACAACTCACATAGACAATTTCTATGTCTAGATATTTTTGTCCATCTTTTGTATGAAATTGTCTAGATATTTTTGTCCAT
The DNA here is from genome assembly GCF_030272615.1 of Cryptomeria japonica. Taxonomy (NCBI): domain Eukaryota; kingdom Viridiplantae; phylum Streptophyta; class Pinopsida; order Cupressales; family Cupressaceae; genus Cryptomeria; species Cryptomeria japonica. The sequence goes on along the minus strand of NC_081409.1, from coordinate 853,608,302 downwards.
CTTTTGTATGATAAAACATGTTGCAAAAAGGTTATGAAAACAAAGAAAACTAAACTGAATATTTGAATGAGATGAGACACAGAAAAATTAGGAAGTAAATACCTGTCAGGCAGTAGTACTGGAAAGAGCAAGTATAAAAGTCCCAGAAGTTTTGGGAACGCATAACCTTAACAATGTTCAATACAGTAAAATAATCAGACTGGGAACAAAATATATTACTCCACTTAAGGAATGAGTCAGATTCAACATTTTCACATGCCTATATATATGACTTCCTATGTGATCTCATATACATATTTGACATTCTTGGAAGGTTTCTAAATTCAGAAAGAGTTTCTTAAACACAAAACCCCTTCACATCTTGCTCTAATTCAGGAAGTGAATTCTTCAACTTATCAATGGTATTGACTTTCAATTATTAAAGGCCTCTGTGCCACTCCTCCTGTAGCAAGACAAACAATAAGATATAATTTGGAAAGGCTTCTAAATAATAACTGCAGTTGACATATGCATGTATATGCATGTACATGGTAGTATACGTAATCAAATAGAAAACATACCATAGTAAAATATCCCTGTCGTGCAGCTCGCATCTTCCTGAAAATATAAACTTTGATCATCACAATTCAGATGCCAAATATCATTTAAATTACAACAATGGTAAATCCAAATACATTTGTCTTACCAAGCAAGCATTAGGAGTTTGACATCCACTATCTAAATTTTCAGATCCGTGCACAATCATTCTATTGTTTCAGGGCTGCTATACATGTTTCAAAAGTCATATCATTTAAAGAAACATTAATGATACAATGCATGTTACTAAATGCAAGCTTAAGACGTGTTCACGTGTTGATCTCTAACAAGAAGAAATTTGTTGAAGGTAACAACATAATAAGGTCTATGGGATTATCAGGTGCTATCTCATCAGCAGACCCAAGAAAGGATAGGATATCAAATGGGGAGGAAAATGGTGATCTGGAAGAGCTTTAGCATTTGTTTAACTCAATAGTTCTAAGGCCCAATTGATACTGTATGATGATTATTTTTGGTTTGATTAGATACAGCATGTCTGTCTTATTAGTATTTCAAAAATAGTTATGTGCCATTATGCACATACGATTAAGGTAGAAATGTCACGATTAGGATAAAATGGTCAAAAATAAATTGCGAATTGATTGTTCTTTCTTGTGTAAGGAGAATTGTCAATATACAAACCCAAGAAGGCTATATGATCTACAAAAACAAGCTAGCAGATACAAATTGAGGCCCGCAAAGTAAATTTAAAAGAAATTGGAAATCAAGAACTTCTGGTTTACACCTACAGCAATAGGATGGTTGTCCAGTTTGGAGAGCTCCATATTCTCGGCCTCACAGTCTCACCATTACTAAATTTGGGGCTGTGGGAGATGAAGTAACGCTACTAAAATTCATGAATGTACACTATTAATGAGTTTCCTATATAAAACAGAGAATCATTGCCCTTTGGGTATCAGTATTTGGTGGTTGGATGATTTTTTGCTTTTTCATTTGTTGCTGGTAAGCAACAGCAAGTGCCACGAGCCCGTATTGAATGAGGGATCGAGGCTAACCATGGAAGGAAAGGACACAGACAAGGAAGAGTGCACCTCGTTGACCAACCACCAAAAAGGTAACCAGCAAACTATCTTATAGCCGAGTCGGTGCCGGGGTATCGGTATACCCTCTTTCCCATGAGGTCGCTTGACTGCAACCATTAACGCGACATCAACAGAGATTCAAATGAAGTCTAAAACATCATTCGTTGCAGATCAGGTCTAGGTTGGGTCACCAGATTGGGGTCATGTGCGTCGTTGGGGATGATGCCAGATATGCCATAGTGCTCATTCAGCTTTACCAGCCGGAACAATTTCTAAGGGGACGATCGATTCAAGGGCAGGACTCCATCCTGGCACATTTTGATACCCCACTTCTATAGGATGTCATACATTCTCATGATGGGGTGGCGACGTGCATAAATAGGTTACTATCCGGGTCACCCAAGATATGTTATTGAGCCACCAACATCAATGGTTGTTTACCCCGATCCAGTTGCTCCAGTCGATTAAGCAGTAGTTGTTTCTGTTGCTTCTGTCATGTCCGTTGATTCAGACAACTAAGCAGTCGGCCTATAGAATGGTAGGGAGTCAGTTGTTTAAGCTATTGATGCAGCAGTAGATTCGGTGAGAAAGCGCCAGGACCAATCGCATATCCACATTGAGTACCTGCATCCAGTCCAGCATCTGCCCATTCAATATAGAGGTAGAGGTTCTTAAGTAGCAGAGTAGTAGCTAAGGCGGTTGATCATGCTTATTCTATTGATCCAGATCCAGGGAAGAGCTAGAAGGAGCAGGAGAAGGGATTTTACCACATTTGAATAGCAAAGGCCCTCGCACCCTCGCATGTATGCAAAATGTTATAACAATGACCAGGCACGTGAACTGCTCTATAAATGCCACCTATTGAATCGCCAACTGTTCATTTCAAGGCAGATTGATATACCGTAATTGCCAGCTGTGTCCAACGTCTTCCAGAAACGGTAATCACAAGATTTTGGTTTTTGCCTCCTTCCTGTATTTCGTGCCTTCTCTTGCATTGAATTTTGAAATGCCTCCACATCCTCCAACGAGACCCTTCCAAAACACACATGTGACAGACAATCACTAAAGCCCGATCACAAAATATAGAATTAAAGTTTTGCAAGGGAAAACTAAGCAATGTTATTGGTTGTTTAGATCATGGTTAATAACCATTTAATGCAGACCCTCGACAATAGTTCCATGCCGGCAGGAACTAATAAGATCAACCAAGGCAAATATTACCATTGGATTCTATTGGTAACAATAAATCATAAATCAGCTTGCATGCCCAAAAAGAGGAATTTTAATGCTTTAGATGATCCCATAGGGTGGCGTGGGAAAGTGGAAGATAAGACAAAGAATGAGGACAGAGAGAAGGCAAACATAATATCATATTGGCAATTAATGACAACATCCACCAGTTCTATTTAGCAATTGTAACGTCTTCAGTAGTTCTGTTTGGTCATTACAACATCATTACGACATCTTCAAGTTTCTACTTTGGATTGCAGTCAAATTTCTATTGCAAGATTCTATTTTCATAGAACAGTCTAGCTAAGGATTTATTTATTTTCCAAATGTTGGACTGAGATTAATTCTTGTTAGTTTCTTTTTATTTTTTTTGTGTAATGTTGTCAATATTGTACTAAGTGTGGGTTCTATATAAGCTATTATGTTTCCTTTGTAATTCTGTCATTTTTATAGAATAATAAAAGTGTGAATGTTGTTTATAGAAACAACATTGTATTAAGTGTGGGTTCTATATAAGCTATTATGTTTCCTTTGTAATTCTGTCATTTTTATAGAATAATAAAAGTGTGAATGTTGTTTATAGAAACAGTTTTGTAGACTTGTGTAAATTGGTTCTATAGTTGATTGTTTATTCTTGTTTTGTAATTATATTTCTATTATCTTTGTTTTGAGACTATTTTTTCAAATTTTTATTTGGTATCAGAGCAAGAGGATTTGATTAGATTTCATAATGTCGAATACTAACACTTTGCCAATCCCAAAATTCAATAGTAGTGATTATGATTACTGGTGTATTAAAATGATGTCATTTATGATTAGAAAAGATCCATGGGAAATTTTTGAAGGACAGTATTAAGAGTCAGTTGATTGGAATGCACTTACACCCAATGATAATACAGCTAAGAAGGACGAAAGAGGAAGAATGTGTTGGCAAATGCATACTCCAATGAGAAATTGTAGGTGATTGAAGGTTTTATCATTGATGGCAACCTTGCAATCATATGATACCGACAAGACAAATATACCAGCACCGGCACCGACAAACTCTACACCAGAGTGAAAGGAAGGATACAGGCACCTTGGCCGACTTCAATTTTGTTTAAAATGTATTTTGTAATTAATTGTAAAATCATTGTAAGCCGACATGGTGAGTTGTAGTATGACTCATATATGTATGAGATCATTGTAGATCATTTTGTAATAAGGTGATAGGAGAAATTATGCAGACCTAATATGTGAATTATTGGTTAAGTGTTTATGTATGTAGAAGAGCTTAAACCGGTACTAGATTTGGCATAGCAGATGCTAATCTGAAGCAGTACAAGACTTTGGATTAATATAATCCATTTTTTTAAATCAGTGTGACTTCTTTTGTAATTGAGCAGTGAGCTCTAGGCACTTGGTCTTCCTGCATGTGCAGGCCCCTATTGTAAGAGTAATATTCCCTTATTGGCCAGTAAGCGAATATTGTGGGTCACAAATCCCACCAAGGTTTTTCTCACACTGGGTTTCCTCGTTAAAATACTGTGTTATGGTGTGCTTCTCATGTGGTTGTTGTTATTCTTGTTTACTGCATTATTTCTGGTTTATGGATACATAGTTTTAATATGTTTTTCATCTTTTAAGTCAAGTAAATTTATATACCGGTTAGATACTGATTCACCCCCCCCATCTCAGTATCTTTGGGAATCCTAACAATTTGTATCAGAGCCTGGTCCTCTATTTTAAAAAGCCTAACAACTTGAGGAAGATCTTGTCACCGGTATAGATGGAAAACTTGAGAAAACAACTGGAAACAACTCTTACAGACTATGATGCAGAAAAGGTGAAGAATATCAAACTTGAAGATGATCTAAAGGCTGCTCAGGATATTATTCAAGCACTTCAGGAAAATTTTACTATTTAAAGGAACAAGAGAAGAGAACTTTGTGAAAAAATGCAGAATGAGGAAAATGAAAAGGAAACTCTTAATGATTTAGTAAACAAGCTAAGACAAGAAATCAATACAACAAAGAATGAGATGTGGGATATGACTATGAGATTTTGTAAAGAAATTGAAGATAGAAAGAATAATGAAGAAGTCTTGGTTAGAAGACTAAATGATGATGGAAATGAAAACACAAGACTCAATCATGAAAATGATATGTTGAAGACAGATCTAATGCACACACTAAATGACAAAACTGAACTCATGAGACAGAAAGGAATCGTGGAGAACGAACTGACTCCTGCAAATCATCACAAGGAGAAATTCAAGAAAAGTTCAGAAGAACTTGCTGACATGCTGAAGAATCAGAAACTTGATGGTGATACAAATGGCCTTGGCTTTGAAATTGGTGAAAGCTCTAGTACTGCAAACAATGAAGATCATAACAAACCGATAAGACAATCTACTGCTTACAAATTTATTGGCAAATGCTTTAACTATAACAAGTATGGTTATAGAGAAAATCGGTGTAGATCTAGAAATTATCAGAACACTAATACACCCCCCGGTCAATGTTCTAAACGCAACAAAGTTGGTCAGAATTCAGAAAATTGCAGGATGAATGTGAGATGTTATGTTTGTGGAAGATTTTGGCACTTATATAATCAATGCAAAACACATACCGGCATAGGATATGGGAAATCTATTCAGAAGAACAATGTGACTTGCTATTCCTGTAACAATATTGGACATATTGCTAAATTCTGTAGAAGCAAGTCCTCACTTGAAAATAACAAAGGTCCTAGTTTGAAAGGTAAAGAAAAAGTTGTAGAGGTAAAGCAAGAATTCTCAAAACAATGGATCAGAAAGTCAGATCAAAATATTGATGGGAATACTCGTCCACTGGCAGAACAAAGTAACACTCCACTGGCAGGAGAATCTTCATCTAACTGAAGAAAATTCTTTTGGGGGTTTAGCAACAAAATGAAAAACATGCTATTAATCCCTTGGTTGATGGTAAGAAGTTGAAATTACTTCTATACCGGTAGAAGAGTTAAGTTGTGACTTAACCGACAAGCATTAAATGTGGTAGTTGGCAAAAATAACATTATAAAGCAAGTGTTTTGGCTCCTCTTTCATTCACTAAGCATTCAAATCTTCAAGAGCGTGAAAATTCCCGAGCGAAGGCATTCTAAGCGAGGAAGTGAAGCAATCCATCAAATCATCAATCCTTAAGGAAAATTGAGGTATTTATAGCTGTGGCATCTTCATCCACTCCTAAATTTATTGCAAACCCTACTATTGTTGAAGTTGTTAAGGAACCTAGACCCGTATTTCAACTAGTTACCAAAATCGCAAAGAAAGATGATAGCAAAGGTGCATTTTATCAAATCCCTAAAGGAGTAGTATATGGTGAAGACCCTAGGATGTATATACATTGTCATATTGAGGAATTAGGTGATGATGAGATTAAGAACATGTTTAAAACTATGATTTGTGATGAATCCGGAAATGTCAAACCTGAACATAAGATAGTAGAAACCCTAGGTTTCACTGAAATTCTTAGTATCCCGGATTTTCCCAAGGATATCATTAGGATTGTGTTAAGTAGAGTACATGGTGAATTTTTCTAGTTAGACTCTATTCATAAAATTATAAAAGAAGCAATAAAAGTTGTAATAGGGTTACCCTCCACCGGTAACAGACCAGACAAAACAAAGAAGGTCTCAAATGACACAGTGATAAACCTAACTAGTGCAACATTTGATAAGAGATCTCTAAGGGTAAATGATGTGAAAGATATAAATGTCAGATTTATCAGTATGATCTTATGTTATAAGCCTACACATGCAAATAGGTTAAACTCAGTTTCTAGCCTATGTATCAAGAGTGCCTATGATATGGTTAATGATAATGCAAGGATAGATATATGCAAATGGCTTAAAGATGAGTTGATAGATAATTTGGGAAAGATCAAAAGAGATAAGAAAGGAATATTCAGATTTGGAAACTTACTTGTTTGTCTGATGCTGTACATAACCAAACAAGTACCCGGTATTGGTGCTAGAGATTTTGATTTTGACATACCGGTAGGAAAACAATTGTTAGATTTACTAAACAATATGGGATATTTTCTTTGTGGATAAAGAAAAACAGGAAGAATTACTTAGACCTAAGACTATCAAAGTATATCAAAAGGACAAAGATAAAGGGAAAGCTAAGATAGGTGGACCACCAAGCCTGAAAATAACTGACAATATGCCCCCACCTCTTTCAGATACTCCACTGGTAGATACTATTGAAAATCAACCAACCACTGAGAGTATGGAGACTCCAATAGAAGATACAAATCTTGAATTAGAAATTTTGTATATAGTAAATGTAGACACTCAGGAAGTTAACATTGTGGTTGACAGAGAAACCATTGAGGATAAGGAGAAAGATGTGACTACTGAGTCACTGACTGCAGAGATTGAAACAAACATAGAAAAACCAACACTGGAAAAGCAACAGGCAAAGGATACCATTGAGAATCCAGTAGATACAATAGATAAACCATCTAAAGAACCGGCTAAGGAAAGTTCACAGGTATAGACAGAGACAATGCCACCGGCCCAAACTGAAAAGCATAAACCTTTGTTTGTAGAAATGCAAACACAGACAGACCTTCCAAAGGTCGAATCAAGAAAGGTAATAACCACAATCTATAGCATGGCTATTATAAATACTGTTGGACAAACATCTGGTACAACTATGGCAAAATTCAGACCTACTAATGTAACAAAGGTCTTGTTAGATTCAATAAAGAAGATCACGGAATGTAATGCACAAGCCTATAAGGCTATTGATGATACAATAGCAATTCTTAAATTGATAGCACCAAAGTGCAGTGTTGAGAATAAAGATTCTTTAGGTCAACTAGACACATTGTTTTAGTTCAACACCGGCAACCTATTGACTATTGATCAAATAAATGAGGATACATTTTAGGAAAGAATGATAAAATAAAAAGAGAAATTCTTTGAGGATATTGTAAAGAAGAACAAGGAAGAAATGAACACCCTTTTACCAAAACTTGGAGAAATAATCTATTACTTCAAGAAACTATACAGGGACACTTACAAAATGAATGTATTAACAGAGGATCTTGACAAGGAGATCAGCAAAGCACAAGAGAAGATAAATAATATTGCTAAGAATCTAATTGGAACATTAGATTCATTTTTTGAGTTAGAGAAGAAGATTGCAGAACAAGAAGAGAAAGTCAAGAAACTATAAAATGACAAACAGGGAATAAAGGATAAGGCAAAGGACTTGAAATGCAGACTTAGTCCAAGACTAGAGTATCATATTTCCTTGAGAAAAGAAATATCTAAAGCTCTGGTTCTCGGACTAAAGACACCGGAAGAGAAAATGCACATACTCACTGGTACAGTGCAAAGAACACAAGAGGCAATAAAAGATAGCAAACCATTCAGCAATGGCATAAATTTAGTTTTGACAGATATCTTTTAGATTGTAACGCACTGGTTACAAGAATCCAGGCAGGACTCCACTGGCAGCAAATGATAACCTTTGTCATTGACATCAAAGGGGGAGTAGTGGGATGAGAAAAATGGTCAGAAGAAAGGACATCATCTGCTCAGGGGGAGCATACAGTTTTGGTAAGACAATTTTGGCAGACTATTTTTGGATATCATTTTGGACACTTTTTTATTTTTCTCATGAGTGTTGCCATCAATGCCAAAGGGGGAGATTGTTGGCAAATGCACACTCCAATGAGAAATTGTAGGTGATTGAAGGTTTTGTCATTGATGGCAACCTTGCAATCATATGATACCAGCAAGACAAATATACCAACACTGGCACCGATAGACTCTACACTGACAGTGAAAGGAAGGATACCGACACCTTGGCCGACTTTAATTTTGTTTAAAATGTACTTTTTAATTAATTGTAAAATCATTGTAAGTTGACATGGCGAGTTGTAATATGACTCATATATGTATGAGATCATTGTAGATCATTTTGTAATAAGGTGATAGGCGAAATTATGCAGACCTAATATGCGAATTATTGGTTAAGGGTTTATGTATGTAGTAGAGCTTAAACTGGTACTAGATCTGGCATAGCAGATGCTAATCTGAAGTAGTATAAGAATCTGGATTATTATAATCCATTTTTGTAAGTCAGTGTGACTTCTTTTGTAATTGAGTAGTGAGCTCTAGGCACTTGGCCTTCCTGCATGTGTGGGCCCCTATTGTAAGAGTAATATTCCCTTTTTGGCTAGTAAGCGAATATTGTGGGTGACAAATCCCACCGAGGTTTTTCCCACACCGGGTTTCCTCATTAAAATATTGTGTTATGGTGTGCTTCTCATGTGGTTGTTGTTATTCTTCTTTACTGCATTATTTCTGGTTTATCGGTACACAGTTTTAATATGTTTTTCATGTTTTAAGTCAAGTAAATTTATATACTGGTTAGATACTGATTCACCCCCCCTCTCAGTATCTTTGGGAATCCTAACAGAATGCACAAGCATTTGACATTCGGATTGCTCTTGATAACAAGTTGTTTCCTAGAATTGCTAATGCAAAGTCAGCAAACGATGCATCAAAGATTCTAAACGAAGCTTACCAATGCAGTGATCATATCAAGGTTGTCAAGCTACAAACCTTGAAAATGGAGTTTGAAAATTTAAAGATGCAAGAAATAGAGAATGTGAGTGATTATTGTGTAAGAATCAAAGATGTGGTAAATAAAATGGCTTATTTAGGTGAAGATATGAGAAAAGAAGTTATAATTAAAAAAGTGAACTGAGATCTCTAACACTGAGATAGAATAATGTTGCCATCATCATTGAAGAGAGAAAAGATTTGGCCACTCTTGAGTATGATAAACTTGTTGGATCTCTTATGTCACATGAGGAAAGATTTCCTAATTCATCTAAAGATGTTGATGAGAAAGTCTTTTCATCTAAAGTGCAAATATCAAAGAATGAGCATGCAAGTAGTAGCTCCAAGAGTAATCAAGGCCAAGGTAGAGGCCAAAATAGGAATTGTATACACCTAAAAATAGTCTGAAGATAATTAATTAATTAAGCAATTATTTAATTAATCCTCCTTTCCAATTTAATTGAATTCACTAGCAATTTGATTAATTCCCCATTCATCTACTTATCAATAAATATGAGGATTTATTCATTAAGTTCATTTTAACAGTCCCCTTTGATTAATTAATCTAAATTGATTAACCCACTCCCCATTAAATTATTTTATTCTAATCACCTCATTAATTAAGATAAATCAATTTATGAGTTTGTTGAAAGTTAATTATCCTTTTCCTATTATTTGAATTTGTAAATTCAAATTCCCCACATGCCTCCTAACTTCTAACCACTTGACCTAACCACCATCTAATGTAATCCATTCCACCTAATCTTGGGTTTAACTAACTCTATCATATCTTTCACATCATAACCTCCTTATCCTAACCTCCTCAGAATTGGATATTCTCCCCTTGAGACATATGGCACTTTTGCCACATGTCTCCTCCCTTGGACACTTGTCCTCTTGTGAGAAAGATTCCTTTACACTTGTGACCTTAGAGATGACAAGTGTCCCTCCCTCCAACCTCTTCTCCAGCATCCTCCAATTTGACCCTTGATATATTCAGATTCAATCTTGACCATTGATTCCTGCCACCTCACCCATGGCCTTGGAAATCCTATAAATTTCCCCCATTTTGGAGCACAAAGGATCCCATCTCATCCCTTCTAGTTGCATTTTTATTATAGGCATATCATTTGTAGCATCCTAGTTTAGCATTGTTAATCATTTATTGCATCTAAGATCTAGCTTAATTTGATCATGTTCTAGCATAATTGTTGTCATATAGCATAATCAATCTCTCATCTACCTTAATTGCATCATCATTTAGCATAATCACACATATCATTAGCATAATTATCTCTTTAGATCATATAGAATAATCATACATTCATCTATCTTACATATCATATAATTTTAAATCCTCTGTCTTGGTGTAGTCAAGTCACTAGTATTGCTCATCTATATCTGAGAGCAAATCCACACCCACATCTCTTAGGAGACGATAGTTTGCTTTGCCATGGTTTACCTTTTATTTGATTTCAATTTGCTAACCATGCTTGTAATGGTCTATTGAATGTTTGTGTTGCAGTTGTAGATACCCTACTTCACACACACGACATTTTGGTGCCCATTGTGGGACCTGAAATCTCATTTTTGCCCCTTTACATCATCAAATTTTCATCTCTCAGGTTTTTGGTCATGCTTGCTTCATAATCTCGTACGAGTACCTTTACAGAACCATACAAGTTTCTTTATGCACTCGTACTGCTATGTGGGAATACTCGTCCTACTAGGTGAGAAAAATTGTACGATTTTTTGCTTTTGGGTTTTCAAAATAGTTTGCATTTTAAGGGTTTTCATGCTTACTTTTGACTATTACTAATGCTAACCCTTTCCCGATTTTGAGTTTTCTAGCAGCCTAACTAGTTTTTGCAGGATGATTGTCGAAGATTATGCTTGCCAAAGAAATTCAATCATCCAAACTACATGATTACTAACATATTAGTTTTGTAGGCTGCCTAAGGAAAACTCAACCAAACTTTATGTCTTCTTAAAGTTTTCTAGGCATTCTTAATTTGCTAATAGTAAATGAACCTTTGTTTTCTATTCTTGAGAAGTTATCTAAAAGGTAGGAGAGTATGCTCTTTTCCATTTAGACAATCAGAAATCTCGACCCTTGAAGCGCTTCTAGTTTGATATTTGAATACCTTTAGCAAGCCTGTCACAGTGGAAAAAAGTAATCACCCTGTGAGAACTACCTAAGTGAGTACAGCTAGACCTAAGCTTTCTAACTCACTCTAAAAAATAGGCCTCTTGGGATTAAAGTCTCAGGGGATGAGATTATTTGAGTTTTCTCTTTTGAGATCTCTCATATCAGATATTTTGTAGGGCCTCGTGGTCTCAATCACGCTTGTGTGACTACTTCTTTTATCGATACCTTGTTGGGCTATAGGCCTCAATATTGCTTGCGTGACTGCAAGGAGTAATTTCAAATGAAAAACCTTAGTAAGAACCCTAATTTAGAAGCTACCTGGTTCACCTCTGAAAGGGGGATAATCTTTGTGCAAGAGAGATAGTAACTCTCCAAAGATAATTGCCATATTAGGCCCCCATTAGCATTTGGAGTCGAATAATATGACATTGAGAATCCATTGTTGGCAATTGACACTCATTGGATTCATATGTTTTCGTTGATGGCAACAAGATTCTATAGAAGGCATATACTAGCAGATATCGGGATTGGAGGCATACACCAGCAGACATTGGCATTGGAGCAATCTAGGTCATAACCGACACCGGCACCGACACCAACATCCAACAATTCTTTGAAACCTACATCAGTCTGGGATCCAAAAAGTTTTATTTAATCATTTTGTAATTATTGTATAGGGCCGACATTGAATATCTTTTGTAATGTATTATAAACCTACATAAGGCATATTGTTTGTAAAGGGTATATAAGTCAGTCTATTAGGTCATTATGATTGAAGAGTGTGTAGGACAAGGAAGCAGAGTAGTGTGATGCGAAGGACATGTATGTAGATCATTTGTATGCAAAAGTAATATCATGCTATAATTAGTAGATAGTTTGTAAGGCATTCTTGGAGAAAAGGAGATACCAGTAAAAGGGTTTCAGAACCGGTACAAAACAAAGCTATAACCGGAACTATTTTTGGCATAGTGGATACATTTTGTGAGTTCACCATTGTTGTTTTATCTCAGCAAAAGCTTGTAGTCAGTGAGACTCTTTTGTGTTGACCAGTGTGCTCTAGACAATGTGCCTTCCTGCATGTGTAGCCCCCATACTATGTAATATCTTTCATATGGCCAGTGAATCGATATTGTGGGTCACAAATTCCACCGTGGTTTTTCCTCTTTGAGGTTTCCCATGTATAAATTATGTGTGTTATGGTGTTCATTCATGTGGCTGGTTTATTTACTTCATGTTATATGTTTCTTCATTTACCAGTTTATATGTGTATGTTGTAATAAGGTAAAATCTTATATTAGCGACAGAGCATTGATTCACTGCCCCTCTTAGTGTTCTTGGATTCATTGTATTCCAACAATTGGTATTAGAGTTTGGTTCATCGGAAGAAGTTTAACAGCTTGAGGAAGATCCTGAAACCGGAATCATTGAACATGGTTATGGAGAAGCAACTTGAGATGGCACTTGAGGATTATGACATGCTAAAAGGTTGAAGAACTTGAAGCTACAAGATAAATTGAATTCTTCTAATGAATTCATTCTTGTTCTGCAAGAAAGGTTATCATCAACTCAAGCTAGTAGGAAGGAACTTTTTCAAAACGAGGATGATGAAGAGACAAATGCACTTAAAGAACAATGTCAAAAGATTATTCAAGCAAACATGCTCATGCAGAATGAAATGCAAGACCTGACTATGAGGATGTCAAAATATATTGAGGACAAAAAGAAGAAGGAATAAAATCTTGTTGTCTCTCTAAAGAACAAATATGAAGAATGTGGCAGACTGGCTCATGAGAATGATATGTTGAAATCCAATTTGGTACAAACTCAGAATAATGAACAAGAGCTAGAGAGACAAATAATGAATCTGAGAAATGATCTGACTACTACAAGTGAGTATAAAGAAAATTTCAAGATTAGTGTTGCACAGTTTGATGATTTATTGAAAAGACATTGGAAGAATGATGGTTCTAGAGGACTTGGATTTGGACAAGGTGAAAGCTCCAGTATTCTAAATGAAGATCAGACAACCAGTATGCATAACTCATCAGACCAAAGG